>NW_027457287.1:77500-141909 GCF_040206685.1 Ascaphus truei
CGCTCTCTAGTATTTTCAGCAATAGGCCTGGATGCCAGATGGAGTCGAAGGCTTTTTTGAAGTCCACAAAGCAAGCAAAGATTTTGCCCTTGTTGGTGTTGTGGACGTGCTTATTAATCAGGCTGTGTAGGGTATAGATGTGATCCGTGGTGCGGTGGTTTGGCAGGAAGCCTGTCTGGCTCTTACTCAGTACACTCTGCTCTGTCAGGAAGGTGAGGATTCTGCTGTTGAACAGTTTCCCCAAGGTGCTGCTGACACAGATTCCTCTGTAATTGGATGGGTCCATCCTGTCTCCTTTCTTGTGGATAGGGGTTATCAGTCCTTCGTTCCACAGTTCAGGGAAGTAGCCAGTAGTGAGGACCAGGTTGAACATTTTCAGTATTGCTTCTTGTATAGATGGATTGCTATACTTCAGCATCTCTTGTAGAATGCCATCTGGTCCGCTGGCTTTCTTGGTTTTTATTAGTTGTATTTTTTCTTTTATTTCCTGGATTGTGATTGGTATGTCCAGGGGGTTTTGGTTATCTTTTATAGTATTCTCCAGTGATGTTTGTTTGGTGAGGATTTGTTTTTGTTCTTGCGTCAGGTTTTCTTCTGGGATTTCTTGGTAAAGGTCCTCAAAGTAGTTTTTCCAGATGTTAGTTTTTCACACACCCTCTCACTCACACACACACACACCCTCTCACTCACACACACCCTCTCACTCACACACCCACCCACCCACACACCCACCCACACACACTCTCACACACACTCTCACACACACTCTCACACACACTCTCACACACACTCACATACACACACTCACATACACACTCACACACACACACACACACACACACACACACACACACACACACACACACACACACACACACTGACTGAGACACACACACTCACACACACATACACACACTCACATACACACACTCACATACACACTCACACACACTCTCACACACACTCTCACACACACTCTCACACACACTCTCACACACACCCTCACACACACTCTCACACACACTCTCACACACACTCTCACACACACACTGACTGAGACACACACACTCACTCACACACACTCTCACTCACATACACACACTCACTCACACACTGTTACGCTGTGCTCACCACGGACAAGGAGGGACCCCGAAACTGAGGTGAGAGAGGTAACAACTGCACCCACAGCTACGGGAACACGCCTGGAAAGTGGAAAATAGGCGTCTGGAACCGTCTGGGAGTATAAGATAAGTAGGATACTCGCCAGACAAAAAGGGAGGTTCCAGAAGATAGTTTGTACCGAGAGCCTGGGGGTAGGTTGGAATCTGCAAGCCGAGGTGAAGGGTAGGAGAGTTCAGGAAGTCAGGGTACACGCCAAGGGTTGAAGTCCAGAGCGGGTCCACAGCCAAGCCAGTACGGTACACAAGGGATCACTAGGGAGACAAAGAGACAGGAACTGAGGCAGGCACGACCGTGGTTAACACAGGTCATACAAAGCTATGCTCAGCCAAAGAATGAATGGCTGAGCAAGGTATAAATAGGAGGAAGGCCCAATAGGGAGAGGGGGAGTGACGAGGGAGCGGCCCCATGGAAGATAGGAATTGGTGGGGAGATAATTACCACAGCTGCTCTTGATGCGAGGCTTGTGAGCGGTGCACGTGCATCAGGCGTGTGCGCCGTGCGGGAGAGATACTCGCGGCCTGAGCTGGGGGCGGGAACTCCTCCTGAGGGAGGACGTGAAAGTGCTCGATCGTGCGCGCGCACGCGCGTGTTCAGTAGCCACCGCGGGAAGCGGAGCGGAAGGAAGATCCCGCCCGCGGCGGCGAGTGAGCAGGACCGGAGCGTGGGTAGGTAAAGTTGCGGGGGGAACCCCCTTAGGGAGGTGTGTTCCCCCAGACCTTACACACACACTCATACACCCTCTCACTCACACACCCACCCTCTCACTCACACACCCACCCTGTCACTCACACACACCCACCCTCACACTCACACACACCCTCACTCACACACACATACACCCTCACTCACACACACACACACACACTCACACACACTGACTGACACACACACTCTCACTCACACACAATCTCACTCACACACACACCCTCACACACCCACCCTCACTCACACACCCACCCTCACTCTCACACACACCCTCACTCTCACACACACCCTCACTCTCACACACACCCTCACTCTCACACACACCCTCACTCTCACACACACACACACACACACACACACACACACCCTCTCACTCACAAACACACCCTCTCACTCACACACACACCCTCTCACTCACACACTCACACACACACACCCTCACACACACACCCTCTCACTCACACACACACACCCTCTCACTCACACACACACACCCTCTCACTCACACACCCTCTCACTCACACACCCTCTCACTCATACACATCCTCTCACTCACACACCCTCCACCCCCCTCCCCCCCAGACACACACACCCCCCACACAACCCCACACCCCCCCACACACACTACAAGAAATGGTGCCGGGAGTCCCACTCACCAGAGGTATGTGGGTATATGGGGCCTGGGGGCGACATCGAGGTCTGCGGGTGACATTGGGGGGCCTGCGGCAGACATCGGTGAGACATTGGGGGGCTTGCGGAGGACATCGGGCGACATTGGGGGGCTTGCAGGGGAAATTGAGGGTATGTGGGGGCCTGCGGGGGAACATCGGGCGACATTGGGGGTCCTGCGGGGGAAATGGAGTGCATGTGGGAGCCTGCGGGGGAAATTGACATCCGCACGGCCACACCAACTCCCCGATGGGAAACATGGCCGGACGGTGACGCGCTGGATCCAGCAGCCAACTTTGCTTGCGCTCGCGCACTCCCCGGCTGCATCCATGGGGACGGAAGTCAGAGCTGTCAGCCTGCTTCACCGCTCCCATTAACCTGCCCGCGCGGGATCCAGAGGAGCGTGGGACGGAGGGGAAGCGCTTCCCTTGCTCCTCCCGTCCCTGGCAGGGGGCAGAGGGCAAGGGGGATGGAGGGGGAGAGAGAGGCTGACCCAGAGCTGGCAGAGGGAGAGATAGGCTGACCCAGAGCTGGCAGCCGGCCCTCTTCCCCCGTCAGACCAATCAGGGAGAGGGATTATTTATTTATTTTTTAAAAATGGAAAATTTTGGCGCGAGTAGGGGAATTAATAGAGCTGCAGCACGGCTCGCCAGAGGCCTAAACCCACTCGCCACGGGCGTGTGGTTATAATTAATTGTCGAACACTGTATATATATATATGTATACATATACACACACACACTTAATAAGTAATGCTTTGGGCTCTGAATGAACTATTGCACGCTCTGGGGAGAGTATTTACGTTTTCTGACACATTTTGCTACAACTGTTTCTTGTGTGTTAAAGTGCATAGTGTTTTCTATAATACACATGGACCTGGGGCCCTCGCAAATATTAATTTGACATCTCTTATTTGCATACACCAGTTAGTGGCAGTGGATAGACATGATTGCAATTGAATAAGGGGTTACTATTAACTCATTGGAGGTATCTTGTGCAGGAGAAAGGTGAGTTGCCTGGAGTAGCCGTGTGTATTAACCCTGGTTGCATATCTAAGTCACGTGCCCACGTGTGTGCTGTTCATGACAGGTGCTATATGGGGACGGATTGAGGAGAGATATAACTAATTTGAGGGACCTTTTGTGGAGGTGAAGAGTGGGGCAGCTTGCGGGCCTGAGTATTACTCCTTGTCCAGTAGAGGAGATATTGTCCATTTGACGGACCTCTGCAGAGGTGAAGAGTGGGGCAGCTTGCGGGCCTGAGTATTACTCCTTGTCCAGTAGAGGAGATATTGTCCATTTGACGGACCTCTGCGGAGGTGAAGAGTGGGGCAGCTTGCGGGCCTGAGTAACCCTCGTCCCGTATGCAGGTTGCGTGGTTTCAGGGTGCCATACGTGACACAACTCATAACATTCTGTCACAATCACTGCTCAACGATCATGGCCAAGCAAACATTCTCGCCCTTCTGGAAGCTGCAACGCTATATACACTGGCGACACACTTTATTCGAGCTCGGCTAGTCCCACGAATTCGGGTATACCCGGGTGTATTGAGGTTTGTGACTGTTTTCTGCCCGAGTGCATTGAGGTATTTTCCAGGCAGGGATTGAAGCATTTTATTCCCGCTGGCTGCAATACTGCACAGTATATATATATATACTGCATTAAAATTCATGAATTTATGCCATCTGGTAGACACGCAAAGCATTGCAGCCTATTAAATCCTAATCATTATCATTTAACAGATCAGCCGCCCGTCAGCCAGGCATGAACCCAGGCTGGGAAGGCAAACGCAACAGGGCTTGTCAGAGGTGAGGAGCGGCGCATTCCAGGTATCTGCCAGGTACATACTGGGCATTTGCTCAAATAAAGTGTGTCGGTGCAGTACCATGCAGCTCGTGGTCGGTAAATATCCGTGGGCACATGATAAAAGCCGTACACATTTACAGCAACCACCCACACCATTACTTATTTAAATCCACTTTATACTCGTCCCCTTCCTGTACTCTACTAAACAAAGAAGGCAGAAATAACACTTTAATATTCACAAATTGCAACGGTTTAATTACCTTGTGCAGTCAGCGTGCAACAGTAACAGAACTTGTACAGACCGTCCTTCCCAAGCATTTCCTTACCTATCACTGCTATCATACCCACGTGTCCCTCTGTATCAACCATTTAGCGCAACACCGCATAGTGAAGTATGTCAAAATATAATTATATATAAAAAGGTGAGTATTCAGCGTACATTAGGTAGAAGAAACAAGCGCATTGAGTGCATAAAGCGCAGCAGGTTACCGCACTGCAGCAGGTATCGTGAGTCACTGGTATCGCAGTAGGACAGATTCGTGATGTCAGCCTCATGTCCTCAGTGGAAGGTGTCACTGGAACTCCGTCTGTCCGGTGGTCTCGGTCTCATCAAGGGAAGGTTCCTCTCGGGGATATCGGCGTGTGTGCACTCACACAGCAGGATCGCGTCGCAGCCGAGTGACGTCACAGCGACATGGATGGTGGTCTCTTCCGCACACGTGATGTGTGAATCAGTCCAAAGCGGAACAAAGTCCCGGTCGCACCAAATCAGTGAGTGTAAAGCTCAGAGTCACGAACTGATGACTAAATAAGCCACTCAGCATAGCACTGAAAGTAGGGCTAAATTCGTAGCAATAGAGGGGTTTAAACCTATGCGTTTCGTAGCAATCACCGTTACTTCATCAGGGTATGGGAAACCTTCTGGTCTGCTGGACGCAGTGGCGCCTGCCCAGTGGGAGGCAATGGGCTGGCTAAGGAAAAGATGGCGATCGTGGGTGCTTTTTCTATGGGCAAAAACATATGTTCCGGCCACCGGGGCGTCCCGCGCCGGTTCAACACGCCCCCTGCCTCTGACCTCATCAGCCACATGAGCCCCGCTCTGATTGGCTGCTGAAAATACTCCCACGCTCTTGAGTGGCTGAAAGGCTCTGTCCATGTTAAAACATAGGCCATAGTAGTCTCTAAAAGGGGCTGCTGCAGATCAGAGCTCTCTCTCTCTCAGTCTTTTGAGACTTGTAGATAGTCTTGGGACTGGTCCAGTGAAGCGCCGGTAAGGCTTCCCAGGGGCATTGCGATGCCAGGGAATTCCTAGCCCAGCTGAGGACTGGTTCTGAGGAGTGACGTTACCTGTTCCAGGCTTATTCCAGCTCTGTGGAGTGAACAAGGTCAGCCTGTGCTGAAGCAGGCATCTTGCACCTAGGAAAGCCTAGTTTTAACCCCAGACCCCAGTAAGTGTGCATATTCTTTGTATTTCTGTGTGTTTCCGAGGTCTTATCCAAATAAACCTCATATTATTTCATTACTGTGTTTTGCCGATTGACTGATCCCTTTAAATATAAATGTGTTAAAAGTCTTGTGCTACCGTGACACTTATTAAACAACAACTTTGGTTATGAGCGTTACATTTGCCGTCGTTTATGCGTTACAAATGATGTTTAAAAACCTGCAAATAAAGCTGCAGCACTACAACATGTGGCAAAAAATCCCCCCATCCCGCCATTATCTCCGTCACATGGGTTTGTGTGCCCAGAGAGGCCACGTACCCAAGTTGGACTTAGTAACAGATGCAGATCAGACGACTGAGACACGCACACGGACAATATGCTATTCTAGGTCACATAATCAATGTTCCTGTGTCAGTAAAGACAATGGTTCATCATTTGCCAGGAGACATTGACGATAATCATTGCGTTAACGTTCACATCAAAGGCAAGAAAATACACGAGTCCAGCTATCCAATGGGCTCGGTTCGTAAACGAGTAATTAAAACGTGGCTACAGCATGTGCTACAAACACCACATTGTTATTTCTTAGAGATGATAATCGACGAATCCTTCTTTGAAGAGAAACCAATGCACATCGATTTACCGCACGAGGACATTACTGAAGATATCCCTATCGAAGACAGTCTAGTTGCACAGCAGCAAACATTGCTATGGAGTGAGGACACGTACCGGCACATTGCAGCGGGGAACTGACTCCACCTCGGAGCTCGTTGTTTGATGAGGACCTCTCCGCTCCCAGCATTAATCTGGGACAGAAAACTTACGTGTTACGCCATTCATGGTGGCAACAAGTGAATTGCGACGTTCCGATCGTCGTGCCGTCACGCCATATCATCTACCTTATGTCGCAATGAAAATGATGAGATTGCGAACTCGAGACTCTTTAACCGTCGCATTCAAACACATTGAGAAAGACACACAAAGCACACGCCAACAAGTGAAATGTAAACGGTGCATAAACAGCGGCAATCAGAACAACTACTCACCATTCCAAACGCAACCTACCGCTGGTCTCCACGAAAGCGGCATCTGATTGCGGTGATTAGGCAACCTGGTAAACCGACAACGTTCTTGCCAATGAGCGCAAATGCAATCAGTTGGCCTCGCTTATTTAAAACGGTCTACCAATTACAGCACAATGGAAATTAGCAAGGATTTCGCTGCAAATGTACATTCTATGCCGAAGGCGTTCTTAATTAATGATGATGCTGTTACGTTTCCTATTTACTTCAATAAACTTGTTGCTGTCATAATGAACATACTGCAGTCCTAAGCATACAGTCCCTTCGAACATTTCCATGTAGTCAACTTTTTTAAGAGAATAGAATTTCAACATCGTAGCAGTCCTCACACCCACATTTTACTACTAAATAACGCCCAAGCGATCCAAAGCAGAGTCCATCGCAACGATAGACCAACTCATTTCTGTATCCACTACCATTGCATCTGGACCTATCAAACTTAAAACTCACAAACATACTGTACGTTCACATGTTCACACCACATCTGTGGCTTTGTAGCACCATCCATGCCGTGTCGTGTAGAACGATATTAGTGCCAATGCCAGAGGCAGATGGACGTCAACAACAATACGCTGCTCATTACAAGACAATCTGGCACAATCTAGAGGACAATTACACTGACATACTTACCTTTTTAAGGAAAATAATATACATTCTGATGAATATTATTTGGATGTTCTCAGAGCTGCCATTAATCGCCCTAAAGTGTTCCTCAAAAGAGAGCCGAGAGAAAAGTGGCCCGATCCATTCAATAACTTCATATTAAATGTTCGAAATCAAACACTGACATACAATGTATAACAGAGGAGTACTCTTGTGCTGCGTATGTCGTTGAATACGTTAAAAAGAGAAATCGAGATATTGGTAACCTGCAAAGAAATATCATTGCCATCATGAACGGACATCCAGGGTTCGAAGAATGAAATCACCAGAAGACTTAGCATGGACATGCTGAATACCGATGGCATAACAAGAGGCTGCTTGGCATTTGCTACGCCGACCCATGTCGCAAAGCTCTGTGGCTGTAGTTTACATTCCCACCGTCTGGCCCATTGAGCGATAGCGACTTTGAAAGTCGAAACAGGACCTGAACGAGGAGAACATCTCAGATGATTCACATGGCATCTGGCAAGGTAACTGGTATATCAAGTATGAAAAATGGCCACAAACACTAGAAGATATAATCTTCTTACATACATTCAGCTTAGCTATCCTCAGCATGGAGGTAGGAGTAGTGACCAATCAGTGCGTGGGAATTCCCTGCTGCCAGCCAATAGGAATAGGGGCTCGTCCTTTGGCTGACGTCAGAGGAACGGCCGTGCCAATCCGGCTCAGGATGTCCCATGGGCGGGATATATGAATTGACCAAAGGGAAACGTGCCGACATTCTGCAGCTTCCCCCAGTCAACCCATTGCCATCTACTGGGCAGGCTCCACTGAGCCTGGCAAACCAGAGTGTCCTCCCCGCAGGGGGTCTCTGTTCTCCGGACCCAGTACTCCACCCAGCCCCGGTCACTTAGCACCCTGACACCTCTCAACATCCCGTCTCCTCGTTGAACTCCGATGCCTATCCAGACTTCCCGGCACCTATAGGGATGAATTTATAATAAAATCACAACTGAAATAAAATATACTTTAATACATAGGATCACTTGGGCAGACTCCTATTTGTAAGGGAAACAGGACTGGGATATCTGGGCTCGAAAACCAGGAGTCTGGGGGACACTGGGCAGCCCCGGTGTAATTCCACCCGCGTACCGGCAAATCACGCCTGCTCACTGGGAAAATTAGGGGACTACCAGTATCTTTGGCCCCCGAACTCCTGCAAACAAAACAACTGCAAATATCCCACATAATACTTACACACAGAACGTTTCATGAGTCTGGGGTACAGGGAACATGGGGTCACTTTCACTTTTCATGTGATGATACCTGGCCCCCGGCTTATGGGGCTAGGTAGCTGTCAGGGGCCCACGGTTCTCAGGGGTAACCAGATAGGCTCAACCTTTATTGTATGGCCTGGTTACCCCCTTACCGGCACCCCATACCATGGGCCTGTAACTCGGGAAGCAGGGGGTCCCCGAGGCTGAAATCAATGCGGTTCAGCTCAGGAGACCCCCTGCTCCCGCACACTATTAATACAAATTATTACATTAAAGCAGCTTCATTACCTTAGCGGATAGGCGCTACGGTAACAACTTTGAAAAAATGTTTAGCTGAGTTTTGATACTAGTGTGCGGGAGCAGGGGGTCTTCGGAGGTGAACCGCGTTGATTTCAGCCTCGGGGACCCCCTACTTTCCCGAGATACAGGCCCTGTTATGGGGTGCCGGTATCCCCCTGCAGGATTTAAATGTCCCGGTCACGTGACGCAGGAGATTTAAAAGCACAGGGGATACCGGCACCCCATAACGGGGCCTGTATCTCATGAAGTAGGGGGTCCCAGAGGCTGAAATCAATTCGGTTCAGCTCAGGAGACCCTCTGCTCCCACACACTATTATCAAAATACAGATTTTTATTGCACGATCGCCTGTAAGAGCCGCGCATGGGGACGCAGCGCCTGCGCGCAGCTCTTCCAGGCTGCACTTTTTTCTATCAGTTATCGCGCTGTAGGATTTATATCGCGATAGCACTGATACAAAAAACTGGTCTTCATTTCTTAGTGAATCCCGCTTTGGCCTCATGTCTTACAGCACGATAAATAAATGCATAGGGGCTTATGCACTAAGCGCCGATAAGCCACTAATCGAGGCCTTTTCCCCAAAAAAGCCTACTGCTATTCAGTAAGCCCCGATAAGTGGCAGATAAAAGACCTTTTCGGCAATATTTTTTTTTTCTGAGAATTTTTTTTTTTCTGAGAATTTTTTTTTTTCTGAGAATTTTTTTTTTTCTGAGAATTTTTTTTTTTCTGAGAATTTTTTTTTTTCTGAGAATTTTTTTTTTTAAATCGCCAAACGAGCGGCGAGAAGCCAGTTATCGGCAGGTTTTCAAACTCATGCAATTCTAGTTGTCCCGATTCACTTATCGAGGCTAATCGCGGCTCTAGAATAGAGATTTCCTCTCAATATCCTCCCGGCAGGAAGGTGGTGAGACGCTGCCGAGAAGCGGTGAGAGGGGACTTGTATTTTTCCTGCATCGGATTGATGCCGGGAGTCTCCGGAGCTGATACCCATTAATACCAGCACCGGAAACCCCCGGCATCAATCCCATGCAATAAAAATACATTTACAGGCAACTTCATTACTTTAGCGGCTAACCGCAGCTTTATTGGGGGAAGAGGGGGTGAGTGAAGTGGGTACCTGGCCCTTCACTCACCCCCTCTGCCCCCAATAACATTACGATATGTACTAACCACCAATACACAACCACCCACCCTCTGTGCCCCCACATAAAAGCATTTTATTTTAATACACAGGATTAATACCAGAGGCCGGCGGGGTTCCCCGGGTGGTCCCCTCCGTGAATGTCCGTGCGCATCCAGGTGGTCCTTGTCGGTTTGTCTGGGGGCCCTCTGATGGTCCCCATGGTGTGAGGGGGCCCTCGGGTGGTCCCCGCGGGTGTCCGGGGGTCCTCGGTTGGTCCCCGCGGCCTGCGGTACCAATACTGTTGCAAAAACAAAATGTTGAATACATTGCAAGAAATACACCTGCCCCCCCTCCCCCAACACATACAGTACAGTAATGGGCAAAATAACTATTATCCAGATATGGATAATAGCTCATTTGCCCATTATTAAATAAAATATTAGCCAGCCAGCATTAAGTAAATAAACCTTTCTACTTACCCCTGCCATCATGAAGGGCATCCTCATCAGCATACACCAGGCACATGTCCTCCAATGCCAGCAAGGATACAGGAAAAAATACAGTCTAATGGCCCCTAGCCCCTTAATCACCATAGTGGTTAATAATCGCTATAGTAATTAAGGGGTTAACCCACCCTCCCCCGACACCGACCTGGGAGGCCTAACCACCCACCCCGGGACCCCTATACCCACCCTCTAACCATTGATTGGCATAGTGGTACATAATACCCATATAATATGGGCATGATAAGCCACTATATCACTCAATGGTCACCCTTATAAAAAAGCATGAAGGCCAAAAATACACAATAATAAAAGATATGCACAAGCACCTAAACACCACAATTAAATAAAGAAAAGTACTAGCCAATCAATTAAATAAATACATAAAAGCACTAGCCAACCAATTAAATAAATAAAAAAAGCACTAGCCAACCAATCAAATAAATAAAAAACACTAGCCAACCAATCAATTAAATAAAAGCACTAGTCAACCAATTAAATAAATAACAAAAGCACTAGCCAACCAATCAAATAAATAAAAAACACTAGCCAGCCAATGAATTAAATAAATAAAAGCAGTAGCCAATCAATTAAATAAAAGCACTAGCCAACCAATTAAATAAAAGCACTAGCCAACCAATCAAATAAATAAATAAAAGCACTAGCCAACCAATTAAATAAAAGAACTTGCCAACCAATCAATTAAATACTTAAAACCAGTAGCCAACCAATTAAATAAATAAAAGCACTAGCCAACCAAATAAATAAATGCACTAGCCAATCAATCAATTAAATAAAAGTACTAGCAAACCAATTCAATAAATAAATAAAAGCACTAACCTACAAAACAATTAATGCATTTTAACCACTAGCCAACAAATCAATTAATTAATAAAATACTTGCCAACACATCAATTAAAACCAGTAGCCAACAAAAGAAATAATTTATTAAAACGCTGAACAATCGTAAAATGAAATCAAAACAAGCAATCCAAATTTCAAACAATTTAAGTCAAACAATAAACAGAAAGAAAAAACAACAATCAATAGAAAAAAGTATTTGCCAAAAATGCATTGGCTGTCAATGTATTGATCTGTACCTAAACTGGCACTATCAGACAATGGGCAATGAAAAACATAAAAATACAATTAAAAAACCTGTAAAAATAAAATTACATACATTCAATATTTTTCTTACCTTTAGAAGTGTTGAGCCTCCGAATCCCGGCGATTCTGCAAGCTCTCGTACCGCGACGTAATCAAAGTCAATCCAACGCCATCCACCTTGAAGATCCGGAACAAGTTACACAATTCTTCTCCTTATCTTCTATCACCTTCTTCTATCTTCATCTGTCATTATTTCTTTCTTATCTTTCATTTTCTATCTTCTGTCTTCATCTGTCAATCCATCTGTCCCAACGGATGTTGTCTCGTCATCTTCTTCCTATTAAATGAAGCGTTCAGGCCTTATATAGGGGCTGTGACGTCACATTTTCAGGTCTGATGGTACAGTGATTGGACACTGTATCATGTGCCCGCCTCTTTTTTTCTTTTTTTTTTAAGGATGTGACGTCACATCCTTAAAACCACATGGCTATATCACATGGTAATACAGCTAATGGGATTGAAGACAATACCATTGGTTGCTGTACCATGTGATAGGTTACATTAGTTCAAACGTATGTGATATCTACCCTTAAAGTGTCAGGGGAGCCTTGGAGGGGCATTGGGGGAGACTCGGAGGGTTGTCGGGGGTGTCTCGGAGGGGTGTTGGGGGAGCCTCGGAGGGGCATCGGGGACCCTCAGAGGGGTGTCGGAATGCCTTGGAGGGGCATCAGGGGAGCCTCGGAGGGGCATCATTGGCATGTGGGAGGGGTGTCAGGGGAGCCTCAGAGGGGCATTAGGGGAGTCTTAGAAGGTGTCGAGGGAGCCTCAGAGGGGCATCACGAGAGCCAAAGAGGAGCATCGGAGGGGTGTTGGAGTAACCTTATAAGTACACAGGGACAGAAACACAGCCCACACACCAACGCGTTTCGTCCCGGGGGACTTTATCAAGGTGTAACACACAAACATACCTCCTCTGTGTACTTATACATTAAAACTACCCTCAGTTTTAGCCTGGAGTTGTGCCCTTCATTTTTTCTATAGGATTTTTTCCTGTGGATTTCTATACTAGCAGTGCTCCTTTGCTCTCTTCAATTTTGCTGTTTACCTTGTCAGGATTGCATGCGGTGGAACTACTCTGATGAACTACTTTGATGATGGACTCTGGATTTCAATGTACCCCCTGGACAGGAAATGGGCAATAGCCCTTATATGTTCACCTTGGTCCCTATTTGGGGAAGTGTGTGTGTGTTAAGTGGGGTGAGCGGTGGGACCATATTTGCGGTAGTCGTGCTGACTGACCGCTAGGTCCCATGTTTATGCCCCCCCTTAATTTCTTATTACATACATGTTTAAAGGATTTATGAAAGTTCCCATCTATTTTTATGCCTACAGTGCTGTTGTGAGTCTAAACACTAATATTGAGCGTCAGGCTCTACACCTATACACAACTGATATAATTGCAAAGTAAACAGCGGCGGGAGCTGTATATATTAGAACAGGGTGTACGTGTGCGGCTCAGTCAGTCACACATCCATACACGTGTGCGGTGTCAAGGATAATTTGGACTGTGGAAAGCTGGGCTCTTTATATGTTTAATGCATCCCCTCCGGAGGAGGAGTGGCGGGACGTCCTGTACGCTGAATCAGAACGTGTACCATCAGGAAACATACCAACACGCAAACATCCACTGCATAGGAAACATACCAACATGCAAACATCCACTGCGTAGGAAACATACCAACACGCAAACATCCACTGCGCAGGAAACATACCAACACGCAAACATCCACTGCGCAGGAAACATACCAACACGCAAACATCCACTGCGCAGGAAACATACCAACACGCAAACATCCACTGCATAGGAAACATACCAACACGCAAACATCCCCAGCGCAGGAAACATACCAACACGCAAACATCCCCTGCGCAGGAAACATACCAACACGCAAACATCCCCTGTGCAGGAAACATACCAACACGCAAACATCCGCTGCGCAGGAAACATACCAACACGCAAACATCCCCTGCGCAGGAAACATACCAACACGCAAACATCCACTGCGCAGGAAACATACCAACACGAAAACATCCACTGCGCAGGAAACATACCAACACGCAAACAACCACTGCGCAGGAAACATACCAACACGCAAACATCCACTGCGCAGGAAATATACCAACACGCAAACATCCACTGCGCAGGAAACATACCAACATGCAAACATCCACTGCGCAGGAAACATACCAACACGCAAACATTCACTGCGCAGGAAACATACCAACACGCAAACATTCACTGCGCAGGAAACATACCAACATGCACAGGTCAGGGTTAACCAAGTGGGCTTGACCTTTATTATAAGCCTGGTTAACCCCTTCACTATTACACCCTATTTTAATGGTTCCAACATTATAGGTGTAAGGGGATTTTCATTCAGACGGCCGGAACAGAGGGAAACACTCAAGTTGTAATTGCGGTACTTTAGAAATGTGTAGTAGGAAACTCCTGTGAGGTGAGCAATGCATATGTAACTCGGACTTCTAAGACACCCGCTGCGTTTATTCCACAGTGTCTGAAAAAGTCTGTAGTTGAAAAGAGATAGCCGACTAAAGTGTGAAATGGGGATGGGGCAATCCAAGTACCCCCATCTTAGTAAATGTCCGGTCAAATGGCCCAGATGTCCGACCAGCTCACTCAAAATTTTGCCAGGTAAGGGGGCTTGGGGGCAAAGGTGCGAGGTTCGCGCATGCCCTTAGAAAACGAAGAAGCCCCTCTGCTAGGTTTGCCAAGTATGGGCAACTCTGGGATAGGTGAAAATATTATTCCCACGAACGAGATAGGGGGTTTTACTGCATAAGAATCCCTTCAGCCGATCGGGAGTCAGATTCATCTAAGGTGGATTTTAAACTTTGCAACATCGTAACCCAAGTCAAGAATTCGTAAGAACTAAGGAATCCAGAACCAATTCTACGGCGGTGGAATGAAATAAGTAGCTGCGGAGGAGAAACAGTGGTTGCGAGAGGTGCCACTATCCATAGACTGTTTTCGGCTCTGTTTGCGCACAACTCCCGCTCCTGGGAAATTGTGCCTAGAAACTCTATTTCTAAAGATTTCGTTTTGGGAATACTGTAGAAGATTTAATTTTACCCCGTCCCAGTAAGTGTATTTCAAGTGTTTTTTGTAAACTAAGCTGTGTATGTTCATTCTGTAAATAAATCACAATTTATTTTATCTCTTGCTTTGCTCAATCAAAGGATCCGGGTATTTTGGTGTTTAAAGATCTGGTCTATCAATCATGACAAACCCTTATGCCATTGACTACGACATCTGAACCAAGACTCCTGATGCCCAGCTGCTATGCCGGAGATCCGCATGAATCTCGAGGGTTCCTGAACCAATGCTTCATCCAGTTTGAAATTATGCCCTCTCGTTTTCCTTCTCAAAGATCTAAGGTGGCGTATATTATTTCGCTACTCACTGACGACGCTCTGGCCTGTGCTTCCCCCCATCTGGGAACAAAGATCGGACCTAACGCAAGTGTGAGGATTCGCCATCCTGATGGCCGGAACTCACCTCCTCAGCCTTCTACATCTGACACTCAAGAGTTGCGGTCCCGCGGCGGTTCAACTATGCACGATCAGCCTGCCTCTCCGGATCCATTCCCAGTCTCCGCCCCCGCTCCGAAGACGGACATGCGTTGTGCGCGAGTGGGGCGCAATCGAGTCCATATCCCTTGACGTCTGTGATGCACGCAAGACAAGTTTCCCCTGGATCCGCCTCCAGGCACCGTTCTCGTTCGGATGATGGGCACGCGCAGTGCGTGAGTGGCACGCAATCGCATCGCCACTTCCTGACGTCGGTGACGCGCACGGGACGAAGCTCCACCCCCAGACCTAATTGGGCAGCACAATACGGCGCACCTGCAAGACCCAGCAGCTTATCCGCTTGTTACGTCTTGTCCCGCCCCACTTCCCATTGGAGGGAGGCTCCTTTAATACCTGCTCAGCCCAGACACTCATTGCTGAGCATAACCTGGTGTGTGACGCCGTGCCTTGCTGCATTCCAGCCTTGATCCTGCGGTTCCCTGCCTTGTGCCTTGCCTGCCTTGTTCCTGATCTCTCTGCTGCCTTACCCTGCTTCGTTCACTGGACTCCGCATGTCTCCAACTCTGACCCGGCTTGATCTCTACAACCCTGACCTTGGCTACCCTCACAGCGACTTCTCTCCACTCTCCAATCCAGACCTTGGCAAAGTACCCCAATGACCCGCTACTCTCCAATCCAGACCCGGCAAGTATAACGACTACTCTACCTTCCGTACTCCTGACCCGGCTTGCAAGACTAATCTACATTCTAGGCGCGCCCGCCTGGCTGTGGGTTGGCGTTTCGCAATTCCCTACCTCAGCACCGCGGTCACGCTTCGTTTGTGGTGAGCTACGCATTACAGCAAGACATTAGACAATTCGTCAGGGAATTCCGCAGAGTCTTTGACACATCTGGTCGCAAGGTAACAGCTGCTTCCTCTCTTTTTCATCTTTCCCAGGGAAACCGTCCGGTCGCCAGATACGCTCTAGAATTTCGGACCATCGCTGCAGAGACCGGTTGGAATAACGAGGCGTTGTCATCTGCATTCTGGCAGGGTCTCTCCGAGACACTAAAAGATGAACTCCCGGGACAAGAGTGTCCAGCTGACCTTGAGGAACTTATCGCCGTCTGTATTCGCGTAGACCAAAGGTTGCAAGAAAGGAGGTCTGAACGATCCCGTCATCGCCAATTCGGTACCAGACCATCCTCTCTCCACTTCGGTATGTCAGAATCTTCTCATTTTGATTGTTCTGAACCCATGCAACTAGGTGGTAACAAATTATCTTCCACTGAGAAGCAACGTTGACGCAGCGCCAGCCTCTGCTTTTATTGTGGCAATCCCGGTTGTATTGTGGCAATCCCGGACACCAGGCACTCAATTGTCCCCACAAGTCGGGAAAAGCTAACTCCCAATGAGGTCCAGGGGAATCACATTGGGAACACTCACCATCTCCCCTATCACTAAGAAGACCTTGCCAAACCTTGATATTAATTCCAGTATCTCTAACCAGGGAGAGTTTTCATACCACCGCCGTGGCATTCACGGACTCCGGTTCAAGAGGTAACTTTCTTGATCAAGGCTTTGGTGAGAGGAACAACATCCCTCTCGTCCACAAAATTGTCTCGTAGGCTTAGAAGTTATCGACGGCCGTCCACTTCAACCAGCCTTCATTTCCATACAGACTTTTCTGTTCCACTTGCAGACAGGTGAAAATCATTTGGAGGAGATTCATCTGAACGTGATTCACACCCCTTCCGTCGAGGTGATCCTTGGCCTCCCCTAACCTCAACATCACAATCCCCGAATTGATTGGACCGATAAAGAACCTGTTCTGTGGAGCACTCCTCGTGCAAAAAACTGCTCGGTGCCCATCCAAAGGAAATGCGGATTGGCTGCTCCTGGAGATGAGACGAGTTCCCTACCCGAGGTATTTACCGAATTCTGTGATGTTTTGACAAGGCAGGGTCAGAGGTCCTACCACCGCATCGCCCTTTCGAGACGAAAGCCATGAGCGACTACATTCAAGAAAATCTTAAGAGGGGATATATTCGGAAATTTTCTTCTCCAACTTGGGCAGGATTCTTTTTTGTGAAAAAAAAGGATGGATCCCTTCGCCCCTGCATCGATTATAGAGGTCTTAACAAGATCACCGTTAAGAATCGTTACCCACTACCTTTAATCTCGGACATTTTTGACCGCCTTCAAGTGGCTTCCATCTTCACCAAGTTGGACTTAAGGGGTGCCTACAATTTGGTGAGAATTAGCTAGGGCGACAAATTGAAAATAGTCTTCATCACACGAGACGGCCATTATGAGTTTCTCGTCATGCCCTTTGGTCTTTGCAATGCCCCTGCCGTCTTTCAAAACTTTGTCAACAAAATCTTCATGGATCTTTCCAACCAGTTTCTTATTGTCTACTTGGACGACATATTGATTTTCTCCAAATCCGTTCAGGTACATATCAGTCATGTCAAACAGGTACTTCCGATGGCCACGTCCAATTCTGGGACACCGGCTGCAGATAACAGAATTCAATTCCTACAGGATTCATGGAAGGTAATCCAAGAGAACCTCAGGATGGCAGTCTCTAGACAGAAGATACAGGCGGACCGTCACCATCGCAAGATCCAGGAATTCAGTCCAGGAGACAAGGTGTGGTTGTCATCAAAGAACATAAGCCTCAAGGCGACCCATGCTTAAACTGGCACCCAGGTTCCTTGGACCTTATTCCGTGCTGGAGAGGATCAAGCCAGTGGTATGTCGCCTACGAATTCCTCCTTCTATGAGGATTCACTCCGTGTTCCATGTGTCCCTGCTAAAACCGGCTATCCAGAGCTCTCGCTTCTCCGACTCTTCCTTGCCTCCTGCTCCTCTCCTCGTGCAGGGTCAACAGGAGTACGAGGTTCAGTCCTTTGTAGACTTCAGGTTCTCCAGAGGATCAGTCCAATATCTGGTGCACTGGAAGGGTTTTAGACCTGAAGAACGGTCGTGGGTTCCTCACCACTGTATTCATGCACCCAGACTCCTACGGTGCTTCCACCTGAAGTATCCTCACAAGCCTTCCAGGAGTCGCCCGGAGGTCGCTCCTGAAGGGGTGGCACTGTGAGGATCCGTGAGACTCACCACCCTTGGCGCGCCTTCCATCTGCCTCGCTCTGCGACCGAGTGCTCTAATTCTACCTCTCCCTGCAGTGCACTACCGGACCCGTCCTCCTCCAGCCGGTGGACTACGGGCGCGTGCGCGTCACGCGCAGACTTAAATACAGAGTCTCCTGCTCCCGTCTCTAGGTTGTGCCCACGCGGGGGTGTTGTCAGTGTGTCGCATGCACGTAACGCGCATTCAACAAGTGCCTGCTCCGTGTCATCAACCCGCAGCTGCTATACGACTCTCACCTGTCTCCTGCATGACTGCAACCAATCACAGCCCGGGCTGACAGCCGCTCCTCACTCATTGGCTCGCCTCCCTGTTATATGCTCAGCTGGCCCACTGGCTCACCGGCTGAGCATAACCCTTTGTCATTGCAAAGTGTTTCACCGCTCTCCTTGTTCCTGCTGCCTCGCGCTCCTGTTCCTTAATCTCTGCTCCTGACCCGGCTATCCCTTGGACTCTGCTCTTCTGTACTCCTGACCCTGGCTACCAACGACTATCCGCATCTCTCCAACCCTGACCTCGGCATACGTACCACGACTATTCTCATCTCTCCAACACCGACCTCGGCTAATAGTACCTGCAACGATCCGTACCTCCTCACTCCAGACCCCAGCAAGTATCTCGACTATCCGTACCTCTCTAACCCTGACCCGGCTACCTCAACCAATCTGCACTCCAGACGTGCCCACGCAGCTGTGGGTTGGTGTTTATCTAATCCCCACCTCGGCCCCGCTGTCCCACCTTGTTTGTGGTGAGCACTTTGTGTCACGGGAGACCAGGCCCAATTCACATTTATATTTAAGGGATCAGTCACAAGGCAAAACAGGCAGTAAAATAAATTGCGGTTTATTCGGACAAGACCTCGGAAACACACAGAAATACAAGAAACAGAGAATATACACACTTACGGGGGGTCTGGGGAAGAGATCTACCCTTTCCTAGTTGCAAGGCGCCTGTTCAGGAAAGGCTTACCTTGATAGGACCTTGGGCTCCTGGACCGAAATCCAGCCTGCTGGCTAGGCCTCCCCATGCTTCCATGTGTGAATAGCTCTTTCACAGAAGCTTCAGAAGGGAAAGGCCTGCCAGAGGCTGCTTGTCTTCAGACCTCCACCAGGAACAAGAGAGAGAGATGCTTTTACAGCACGCTCTTATATAGGCTGAAATCCTATCTAAATCATTGAGGAGAGTAATAGCCAATTAACGCAGGGATTGAAATTACGCATTCCCTGATAGGAGGGATAAATTCAAAACTTGCCAATAGAAACCTTGCTTATCAGTTCTGACATCCAGAGCCGTTTTCTCTTTCCCTGGCTCCGTTGTGTCTAGTAAAACAAAGACATCCCAATCTGAATATCCTGCTCGCCAAATGGTTTCCCCCCTCTGCCATTCCTCTCCTCTTTGAACTATGGAATCTATGCAAACTAGCCAGCATATTAACCATATGCCTGTGCTTTCTGTATAGAACCTTATAGTAAACATTAAAACACAATATAAAGTACACTTCCTTACAGAATATACTCTGGGGAACCTTATACTTATAAGGGAAATAAATTGGGGAGATTTGGGCTTTGAATCCCTATCTGAACTGGGGCATGGAAATGCTAATCCACATGTAATTCACATGCTAATTCACACTGCCTTTTGTCACCAACCTGGGTTTAAATCACAGGACAAACACAATGCATTGGAGTTTTAAAACACAGAGAACCAACATTTGGACACAAGAGCTGACACTCTCAGCCCATACCATATGGGCTCCCCCTTTATTAAGGAAGGCCGACACAGCCTATCGTCACACCTCCCCCCTCAATTATAAAGGCGCCAGGACAGTCACCATCATCAGGTGGCTTGCTGAGCCTGAAAAAATTGAGGTTGCCAGGAAGAAACGGAGTCCATTTGGCTGGTTAAGTCCTTCAGCATGCTGGGACCCCTTGCCTCCATAGTCCAAGTTCAACAGGGCAAGGATCCGCTGCAGACATTGAAATGCTGGTCCACTATCTGGGAACCAGGCTGCCAGCACCACTGCCCTCTGGTCAATCACCTTAGTCCGGGGGTCAGTTAGAACACTGTAGTGGGTCAATAAATCCCTATAGTACCCTTGTATGTCCCTGACCTCCCTCTCTATCCGTTCCCTCTCCATCAAGACACTGTACTCAGTCTGATGGTGGGGCTGCTGACCCCCGGGGTCTACCGGGCGATCAGTACACTGGGTCCTGCTTGGCTCACCCTTAGCAGGGACCCTCGGTCTCCCTAACGCCTCTCGCTTCCACTCCCAGAGGGGAGCTGCGAGCTGGGGAGCTGTCTCCCCTTGCTCCACGGAGCCTGCCCTAAACCTCCAAGGAACCACTATCTGGCCCCTTGCTGTCTCTGAACTAGCAGGAGACCCAGGGGCTGGTACCCAGGCAAAACGCCTACTATGGTCCGCAGGCAAATCAGCATCTGCCTGCACCATCTCCTGGTACCACTCACTGAGCTCCGGTAGTTCCCTGTCTGTCACACAGTCAGAAAAAAGGTCACAGTGGGGAACATTATACACATGGGGACACTGGTCGGGCATGGTCTGACTTACCTGCCTGGTCCCTTCGAGGTCCTCCATGCATGTGGGCTCCAAATGTTGGGGAGCATAAACAAATTTGGTGGGCATCGGTGACGACTGCACCTCTGCCTGGGCAACTGCCCAACTGGGGCTCTCTGTGACTGCGGTCACAAGAGCATCCTCTTTATGTACCATCACCGGTCCCCCTGTCTCTGGGAACCAGTGCCTGGGCCAGACCCTATCAGGCTGCCCAGGAAGTACCTTGTTGCAGGGGACCCCCAGGCCGATCGCCTGCCGATTGCCTCGGACCCCTGGATGCAAAAACAAATCTTTGTGGACCGGTTGGTCCTCCTGCCTGATGGCGGTAGACTGCTGCTCATCTGGAAGCTCCATAGCTGTGTCGCTGGCAGGGGCTGCAGGGATCGCTGACTGTGTCTTTTCCTGGAGCTGCTGCACGGCTGCTGGCTGCTTGAGTTCAGGGGACAGCATCTCACCGGTCGTCTTCTCTGTAGCTGGGGAACGTTGCCCCAGACTGGGGTTACTGGATCGGGGGGCACCAGGAATTGCAGCGGGGGTCACTACCCGCTTCTCTGCCTGTGGCCATGCTGGCACACAGTTGGTCGCCATTTTGGTGGCCATGAGGCATGGCACCCGCGTGGCACCATCCTCCGCCATCATGGTGGCTTGCAGGGAGGCACGATCCCCAGCATCAGCTTGGCTGATCTCTCCCTCAGCCACATCGGTGTTCACTTGACACTCTGGGAATAGAGTATCAGCTCTGGGGAGTGCCTGAGTCACTGGCACACCGGCGGGGGTTGGGACCCGCTTCTCTGCCTGTGGCCATGCTGGCACACAGCTGGTCGCCATTTTGGCGGCCATGAGGCAGGGCACCCGCGTGGCACCATCCTCCTCCATCATGGTGGCTTGCAGGGAGGCACGATCCCCAGCATCAGCATGGCTGATCTCTCCCTCAGCCACATTGACATTCAACTGACACTCTGGGACTAGAGTGTCAGCTCCTGGGACTACCCGGCTCACAGGCGCACCCGTGGGGGTTAAGACCCACTTCTCGGACTGTGCCCATGCCGGCACACAGCCCTCCACCACTGAGGTGGACATGAGGCAGGGCTCCAGGGTGGCGCCCTCCTCAGCCAGCACGGTGGCTTTCATGGGGATACACTCTCCGTCATCAGCGCGGCTGATTTCTCCCTCGGCTCCTTTTGTTCTCAGCTGACTCTCTGATACTAGAGTGTCAGCTCTTGGGAGTGCCCGATTCACCGGCCCTCCTGCGGGGGTTAAGACCCGCTTCTCTGACTGTGCCCATGCCGGCACACAGTCCTCCACCACTGGGGTGGACCCAAGGCAGGGCACCAGAGTGGTACCCTCAGCCTGCACAGAGGCTTTCCTTCGGGCAGCATCACTGGACTCAGTGCAGCTGCCCTCTCCAGCAACTCCCTTGGCGCTAAGCTGCTCCCTCCCCTGCTCTGAGACTAGAGGGGGTGCAACTACCGATGGCACTAGCTCCACCGGCACACCTGCGGAGTTCTGGACCTGCTGCTCGGGCTGTGTCTTGTGGGACACACAGCCCTCCACCATCTGGGTGGACGCAGCACCGGTCGCCCTTCCGGGGACCACGAGGCATGGTGCCGGGGTGGCACCATCCTCAGCCAGTACGGTGGCTTTCCTGCAGGCAGCATCACTGGACTCAGTGCAGCTGCCCTCTCCAGCAACTCCCTTGGAGCTAAGCTGCTCCCTCCCCTGCTCTGAGACTAGAGGGGGTGCAACTACCGATGGCACTAGCTCCACCGGCACACCTGCGGAGTTCTGGACCTGCTGCTCGGGCTGTGTCTTGTGGGACACACAGCCCTCCACCATCTGGGTGGACGCAGCACCGGTCGCCCTTCTGGGGACCACGAGGCATGGTGCCGGGGTGGCACCATCCTCAGCCAGTACGGTGGCTTTCCTGCGGGCAGCATCACTGGACTCAGTGCAGCTGCCCTCTCCAGCAACTCCCTTGGCGCTAAGCTGCTCCCTCCCCTGCTCTGAGACTAGAGGGGGTGCAACTACCGATGGCACTAGCTCCACCGGCACACCTGCGGAGTTCTGGACCTGCTGCTCGGGCTGTGTCTTGTGGGACACACAGCCCTCCACCATCTGGGTGGACGCAGCACCGGTCGCCCTTCCGGGGACCACGAGGCATGGTGCCGGGGTGGCACCATCCTCAGCCAGTACGGTGGCTTTCCTGCGGGCAGCATCACTGGACTCAGTGCAGCTGCCCTCTCCAGCAACTCCCTTGGCGCTAAGCTGCTCCCTCCCCTGCTCTGAGACTAGAGGGGGTGCAACTACCGATGGCACTAGCTCCACCGGCACACCTGCGGAGTTCTGGACCTGCTGCTCGGGCTGTGTCTTGTGGGACACACAGCCCTCCACCATCTGGGTGGACGCAGCACCGGTCGCCCTTCCGGGGACCACGAGGCATGGTGCCGGGGTGGCACCATCCTCAGCCAGTACGGTGGCTTTCCTGCAGGCAGCATCACTGGACTCAGTGCAGCTGCCCTCTCCAGCAACTCCCTTGGCGCTAAGCTGCTCCCTCCCCTGCTCTGAGACTAGAGGGGGTGCAACTACCGATGGCACTAGCTCCACCGGCACACCTGCGGAGTTCTGGACCTGCTGCTCGGGCTGTGTCTTGTGGGACACACAGCCCTCCACCATCTGGGTGGACGCAGCACCGGTCGCCCTTCCGGGGACCACGAGGCATGGTGCCGGGGTGGCACCATCCTCAGCCAGTACGGTGGCTTTCCTGCGGGCAGCATCACTGGACTCAGTGCAGCTGCCCTCTCCAGCAACTCCCTTGGCGCTAAGCTGCTCCCTCCCCTGCTCTGAGACTAGAGGGGGTGCAACTACCGATGGCACTAGCTCCACCGGCACACCTGCGGAGTTCTGGACCTGCTGCTCGGGCTGTGTCTTGTGGGACACACAGCCCTCCACCATCTGGGTGGACGCAGCACCGGTCGCCCTTCCGGGGACCACGAGGCATGGTGCCGGGGTGGCACCATCCTCAGCCAGTACGGTGGCTTTCCTGCGGGCAGCATCACTGGACTCAGTGCAGCTGCCCTCTCCAGCAACTCCCTTGGCGCTAAGCTGCTCCCTCCCCTGCTCTGAGACTAGAGGGGGTGCAACTACCGATGGCACTAGCTCCACCGGCACACCTGCGGAGTTCTGGACCTGCTGCTCGGGCTGTGTCTTGTGGGACACACAGCCCTCCACCATCTGGGTGGACGCAGCACCGGTCGCCCTTTCGGGGACCACGAGGCATGGTGCCGGGGTGGCACCATCCTCAGCCAGTATGGTGGCTTTCAGGGAGACAAGATCCCCAGCATCAGCATGGCTGATCACTCCCTCTGCCACCTTGGCCTTCAGCTGACTCTCCCGGAGGAGAGTGTCAGCTCTGGGGAGTGCCTGATTCACTGGCACTCCTGCGGGGGTTACGACCCGCTTCTGGGACGGTGCCCACGCGGGCACACAGTCCTCCCCCACTGGGGTGGACCCAAGGCAGGGCACCAGAGTGGTACCCTCAGCCTGCACAGAGGCTTCCCTGTGGGCAGCATCACTGGACTCAGTGCAGCTGCCCTCTCCAGCAACTCCCTTGGCGCTAAGCTGCTCCCTCCCCTGCTCTGAGACTAGAGGGGGTGCAACTACCGATGGCACTAGCTCCACCGGCACACCTGCGGAGTTCTGGACCTGCTGCTTGGGATGTGTCTTGTGGGACACACAGCCCTCCACCATCTGGGTGGATGCAGCACCGGTCGCCCTTCCGGGGACCACGAGGCATGGTGCCGGGGTGGCACCATCCTCAGCCAGTACGGTGGCTTTCAGGGAGGCAAGATCCCCAGCATCAGCATGGCTGATCACTCCCTCTGCCACCTTGGCCTTCAGCTGACTCTCCCGGAGGAGAGTGTCAGCTCTGGGGAGTGCCTGATTCACTGGCACTCCTGCGGGGTTTACGACCCGCTTCTGGGACTGTGCCCGCGTGGACACACCATCTGCCGCCTGGGCGCTCAGTACCACGGCCCAGGTTGCTCCAGCCCTCTCCCCAGGTGGGAGGAGGGCAATGCGTCCCGCAATGCGCTCTACTACTGGGCAGAACTGCATCGTCTGCTTTACCGTCGCGTTCGGACACAACCGGTCATAGAGTGTTAGCAGTTCGCATACCGTGGTAAGAACGGCTTCAGGGGGAGCCACAGGAGGGTTGAGGTCCCCCTCCAAGACACTCTTGAGGGGCTCGCTCTCCGGGCTCACTGTCCCGCCGGTAGTGGCTAGGACCACTACCCCAGGAGTGCTGTCAGCCCCGCGGGCTTCATGCCACTCCAAGTCCTGGCATAGGACTGCCATGGGTCTGCCGTGGGTAGGCAACCCATACTTCTCACACCGGCCAATCACAGATGCATGATCCCAGGACACATACCTTCCTGTTGGGGACCACATCTTCTCCTTTCAGGCACTAATAACCTAAGTGACACTGAACAGTGTGATTCCCTGCTTTGTATAGCGTGTTTTCCGAAACTACTTGTTTTGAGAGCTTGCAATCCACAAGCTCACTTTGTCCTATAATTCCCCGCAGGAAGTTATAGTGCAAAGCCCTATGATCCCACCAGCTGCCACCAGAAAATAAGCCTGTCATGGGAGACCAGGCCCAATTCACATTTATATTTAAGGGATCAGTCACAAGGCAAAACAGGCAGTAAAATAAATTGCGGTTTATTCGGACAAGACCTCGGAAACACACAGAAATACAAGAAACAGAGAATATACACACTTACGGGGGTCTGGGGAAGAGATCTACCCTTTCCTAGTTGCAAGGCGCCTGTTCAGGAAAGGCTTACCTTGATAGGACCTTGGGCTCCTGGACCGAAATCCAGCCTGCTGGCTAGGCCTCCCCATGCTTCCATGTGTGAATAGCTCTTTCACAGAAGCTTCAGAAGGGAGAGGCCTGCCAGAGGCTGCTTGTCTTCAGACCTCCACCAGGAACAAGAGAGAGAGATGCTTTTACAGCACGCTCTTATATAGGCTGAAATCCTATCTAAATCATTGAGGAGAGTAATAGCCAATTAACGCAGGGATTGAAATTACGCATTCCCTGATAGGAGGGATAAATTCAAAACTTGCCAATAGAAACCTTGCTTATCAGTTCTGACATCCAGAGCCGTTTTCTCTTTCCCTGGCTCCGTGGTGTCTAGTAAAACAAAGACATCCCAATCTGAATATCCTGCTCGCCAAATGGTTTCCCCCCTCTGCCATTCCTCTCCTCTTTGAACTATGGAATCTATGCAAACTAGCCAGCATATTAACCATATGCCTGTGCTTTCTGTATAGAACCTTATAGTAAACATTAAAACACAATATAAAGTACACTTCCTTACAGAATATACTCTGGGGAACCTTATACTTATAAGGGAAATAAATTGGGGAGATTTGGGCTTTGAATCCCTATCTGAACTGGGGCATGGAAATGCTAATCCACATGTAATTCACATGCTAATTCACACTGCCTTTTGTCACCAACCTGGGTTTAAATCACAGGACAAACACAATGCATTGGAGTTTTAAAACACAGAGAACCAACATTTGGACACAAGAGCTGACACTCTCAGCCCATACCATATGGGCTCCCCCTTTATTAAGGAAGGCCGACACAGCCTATCGTCACACTTTGTGACACACTAACCCGATTATAGCAGCCTAACCCTACCCCGAATATAGCAGCCTAACCCTACCCCGAATATACAAGCCTAACCCTACCCCGAATATATCAGCCTAACCCTACCCCGAATATACCAGCCTAACCCTAACCCTTATATACCAGCCTAACCCTAACCCGTTTATAGCAGCCTAACCCTACCCCGAATATACCAGCCTAACCCTTACCCGAATATAGCAGCCTAACCCTACCCCGAATATACCAGCCTAAGCCTAACCCGAATATACCAGCCTAACCCTACCCCGAATATACCAGCCTAACCCTAACCCGAATATACCAGCCTAACCCTAACCCGAATATACCAGCCTAACCCTAACCCGAATATACCAGCCTAACCCTAACCTGAATATACCAGCCTAACCCTAACCTGAATATACCAGCCTAACTCTAACCTGAATATACCAGCCTAACCCTAACCCGAATATACCAGCCTAACCCGAATATACCAGCCTAACCCTACCCCAAATATACCAGCCTAACCCTAACCCGAATATAGCAGCCTAACCCGAATATACCATCCTAACCCTAACCCGAATATACAAACCTAACCCTACCCTGAATATACCAGCCTAACCCTAACCCGAATATACCAGCCTAACCCTAACCCGAATATACCAGCCTAACCCTAACCCGAATATAGCAGCCTAACCCTAACCCGAATATACCAGCCTAACCCTAACCCGAATATACCAGCCTAACCCTAACCTGAATATACCAGCCTAACCCTAACCCGAATATACCAGCCTAACTCTAACCTGAATAAACCAGCCTAACCCTAACCCGAATAAACCAGCCTAACCCTAACCCGAATATACCAGCCTAACCCTAACCCGAATATACCAGCCTAACTCTAACCCGAATAAACCAGCCTAACCCTAACCTGAATATACCAGCCTAACCCTAACCTGAATATACCAGCCTAACCCTAACCCGAATATACCAGCCTAACCCTACCCCGAATATACCAGCCTAAGTCTACCCCGAATATACCAGCCTAACCCTAACCCGAATATACCAGCCTAACCCTACCCCGAATATACCAGCCTAACCCTAACCCGAATATACCAGCCTAACCCTAACCCGAATATACCAGCCTAACCCTAACCCGAATATAGCAGCCTAACCCTAACCCGAATATACCAGCCTAACCCTACCCCGAATATACCAGCCTAAACCTAACCCGAATATACCAGCCTAACCCTACCCCAAATATACCAGCCTAACTCTAACCCGAATATACCAGCCTAACCCTAACCCGAATATACCAGCCTAACCCTAACCCGAATACACCAGCCTAACCGTACCCGAATATACCAGCCTAACCCTACCTCAAATATACCAGCCTAACCCTAACCCGAATATACCAGCCTAACCCTAACCCGAATATACCAGCCTAACCCTAACCCGAATTTACCAGCCTAAGCCTAACCCGAATATACCAGCCTAACCCTAACCCAAATATACCAGCCTAACCCTAACCCGAATATACCAGCCTAACCCTAACCCGAATATAGCAGCCTAACCCTAACCCGAATACACCAGCCTAACCCTACCCCGAATATACCAGCCTAACCCTACCCCAAATATACCAGCCTAACTCTAACCCGAATATACCAGCCTAACCCTACCCCGAATATACCAGCCTAACCCTTACCCGAATATACCAGCCTAACCCTACCCCGAATATACCAGCCTAACCCTAACCCGAATATACCAGCCTAACCCTACCCCGAATATACCAGCCTAACCCTACCCCGAATATAACAGCCTAACCCGAATAAACCAGCCTAACCCTACCCCAAATATACCAGCCTAACCCTATACCGAATATACCAGCCTAACCCTACCCCGAATATACCAGCCTAACCCTACCCCGAATATACCAGCCTAACCCTACCCCGAATATACCAGCCTAACTCTAACCTGAATATACCAGCCTGACTCTAACCCGAATATACCAGCCTAACCCTAACCCGAATATACCAGCCTAACCCTACCCCGAATATACCAGCCTGACTCTAACCCGAATATACCAGCCTGACTCTAACCCGAATATACCAGCCTAACTCTAACCTGAATATACCAGCCTAACCCTAACCTGAATATACCAGCCTAACTATAACCCGAATATACCAGCCTAACTATAACCCGAATATATCAACCTGTGAACTTGCTGAAACCCTGGAAGATGCAGCGGTCTCTATTCATCCACCCGGTGGAGGAGGAAACGGACTTGGGTCCTCAGCCTCCATGAGAGAACATCGTGAGTGATGATAAAATCCCAATGGGTAAACAGTTGTCCTCTGAACAAAAAGGGGACTTGTTAGCAATAATTACTCAATTCCAGGATGTTTTTTCTGACTTACCAGGACAAACTAACTTAATTTCCCATGCAATCGAGACAGCACCTGGGGTAAAAGTACGTTCCCGTCCTTATAGGTTGACTGAAAGTCGTAGGGCTCTGGTAGAGAAGGAGGTACAAGAAATGTTACACTTAGGAGTGATTGAGGAATCATGCAGTGAGTGGTGTAGTCCACTAATTATGGTCCCTAAACCCGATGGGAAGGTAAGATTTTGTTTGGACCTCCGAAAGGTCAATGCGGTATCCAAGTTTGACGCATATCCGATGCCAAGGGTGGATGAATTAATTGACGCCCTTGGTAACGCGGAATATATATCCACGTTGGACTTGACAAAAGGATACTGGCAAATACCCTTAGAGGAAAAGTCCAAATGCAAAACAGCCTTTGCCACTCCCATGGGTTTATACCAGTTTGTGACAATGCCATTTGGACTGCATGGAGCCCCAGCCACATTTCAGAGACTCATGGATCAGGTACTGAGGCCCCATAGGACTTATGCCGCATCCTACCTAGATGACATTGTCATTTATAGTAAACACTGGCGGGCCCATCTAAATAGGCTGAAAGCGGTCCTCAAATCCCTAAGAGAGGCAGGGCTCATAGCCAACCCTAAGAAATGTGCCTTGGGTAAAGCGGAAACCAAATACTTAGGGTATGCAGTGGGAGGTGGAAAAGTAAGGCCACTAGCCGACAAGGTAGCTGCCCTGAAAGAAGTTCCGATCCCCCAAACAAAAATGCAGGTACGCTCTCTGCTGGGTTTAGCAGGGTACTACCGGCGGTTCATCCCCAACTATTCAGAAGTGGCAGCCACTTTAACGGACCTCACAAAAAAGTGTGCCCCTACACAAGTGGTGTGGTCAAGGGATTGTCAGAGAGCCTTTGAGGACATTAAAAAGTGTCTATCAGAGGGTCCCATCATTAGAAGCCCAGACTTCAACAGCCCTTTTATGGTGCAAACAGATGCATCATAGATAGGGCTAGGGGCAGTGTTGTCACAACAGTTTGAGGGAGTTGAACATCCTATCCTTTTCCTGAGTAGGAAATTGTTCCCAAGGGACAAAAACTACTCAGTGATTGAGAAAGAGTGCCTCGTAGTAAAGTGTGCAATCGAGCCTTTGAGGCATTACCTGGCAGGAGTCCATTTTACTTTGGTGACGGATCATGCTCCACTGAAGTGGTTAAATAGCATGAAGGATTCCAATGCTAGATTGACTAGGTGGTATATGGCCCTCCAACCCTTCTCATTTGAGATTCAGCATAGGCCGGGAAAAGAGAACGCAAATGCTGACTTCTTTTCTAGAGAAGGGGTGGATGGTCGGGCTTCAGCCGTGCGTAGCCCCAGCCACACACTAACAGGGGAGGAATGTGACAGGGTAAACAAGAGCCACCAGTTATATGCCTGGAAAACCTATGTCTAGTCTGCAGTGCAGCACTGACTAGGTTAACTTCAGCTGGGAACCTCAGGACAATTAGTTGGATCCCAGCTGCCTAATCAAGGTGTGTTAAAACCCAGGCTGTAGACACATGGAGGCTGTCTGTTGAGGAGTGAGGAGTAAGCTGCTAAAGAGATTGCTAAAGAGATTCCTGAAACAAGGTCTGAGTAGCAAGGTAGTGGAATTGTGAACTGTCTGTCCCCTGCATAGGAAAAGGGTAACTGTCTGATTTATAGACTGTCTGCTAAAGAGAAACTGTTTTGTTTGGTTTGCGAAAGAAAAAGCCATTTTCGTTTGTTGCTGATGAAAAGCTATTTTTGTTTTGTGTGCTGTATATCTTTTAAGGCTAAATAAATAAGCCTTGTCAAGAAACCCACGTGTGTAGATGCATGTACCCTGCAACAGTAACCATGTATTATTTGTCATGACTCTGTGCCCAGGACATGCGTGAGAACGAGAGGTAACTCTCACTGTATTACTGCCTGTAACACACGTTATAACTCTGTGCCCAGGACATGCGTGAGAACGAGAGGTAACTCTCACTGTATTACTGCCTGTAACACATGTTATAACTCTGTGCCCAGGACATGCGTGAGAACGAGAGGTAACTCTCACTGTATTACTGCCTGTAACACGTTATAACTCTGTGCCCAGGACATGCGTGAGAACGAGAGGTAACTGTCACGAGAGCTTGCGACAGGCTGTAATTTTACACCAAAAAAACTATATATAAATATATATATATACCTGGGTTTGAACTGGGACGAGACTTAAGATATGATAAATATAATTTATTCCTTGATAAAGGTGAACACAACAGATTATACAATAACAGGCAACATATAGACACTTACGTAAAAGATGAAAATAATGAAAACAGTCCCATCTGAACTGGCAGTTTCATCCAGCAATCAGGAAATCATTCAGCAAACGAAGACAAAGGATATATGGGTGGACAGCAGTTTATAAACCGTTTGTCCCTCTATCTCTAACCTTAGGTGCCGAGACGGCTATGAAATGTCCCTTGGAAGCTTTTGAAGCTCATTTTGGGACTTCCAGCTTGGGGTAGCCCCCCCCCCATCAACAAACCCTTTGAAGCAGGGTGGACAATGTGAAGAGTTCCACTTCCTCTGGTTAATTCCTTTTGTCCATTGGGCCAAGCATAAGCAATTAGCCCAATAGTCTTTGATGATCAGGTTTGTAATTTCTAGCCTTTCCTGCTCATCACCACAGGGGTTCCTCAGACTTAACCAAAAGTTCATATTTACTGCAAATCATTGCATAACTTCCGTTCCGTAATACACACAGTCAGGTGAGATATATTACTGCATTCTGGGACACCTGACGCTCGTAGGAAGACCAAAAATTACATTGTAATATGAACATTAATAGAGATATTAATATCTGGCATTTAGCAGCAGATACCTGTACAGGGTTTAGACTACCCAAGATCAGCTTACTCTCGCCAATACACTTATGTAATTCTTAGCCGGTTCAGCCAAGGACATCTCATAGTATTCTTATATTTAATAAAGTTACTCACTTTTGATATCCTGTTGGGGGTAGCCCCCCCCCCCCTGGCCCCATCAATAAAACCTTTTGAAGTGGGCTTTTGGCTTTTCGCATAACCAATTAGGTCAGTTACCTATTGATCAGGGCGATATATCACACCTCTCTGTTGATATACACTTACAGTGAATACTCATATGAGGCACCATTTGGTTCCTTACGCATTACAAAGACAGGCATTCTGCCTGTACATTAGCACACCATTAGCATTCTGCCTGTGTATTTCAAAAACTGCAAAAGGTCACTTTATCAAAAATATATGTCCCTCTTATGACAAAGTTATATTTTTAATATGTGTGTACTTGGGGGGTGACCCGGAGGCTGTACCCCAAGGCTCAGGGTCCTGGCTTACTCCGTTACAAAAATACCAGTTTTCAGGTAACTGTTTATTCAGCACTGCCTTTTGTCACCAACCTGGGTTTAAATCCCAGGACAAATCAACTGCAGGGCAGTTTTAAAACACAGAGAACCAATATTTAGGCAAAAGCTTGCATTCCCCCATCTGCATCTATCATGTGGGGTTCTAAAACCTTCTCTTTTCACATTCAACTTCAATTAACCCTTTGAAGTCCAGATTCTACAACAACATCATTTACACAGGGGAATAAGCATTTTCATGTTATTTAGCAAGGGTTAAGTCACAGTTCTGGGCCTCAGCCCAGTTAACCCCTTGTCTCCCTGGCGAGGTTAGAGGGGGGCCCTTGGGGGGTAACCCCGTTAATCCCGGGCCAAACCCTCCCTACCGCCACAGTAACTCTCACTGTATTACTGCCTGTAACACATGTTATAACTCTGTGCCCAGGACATGCGTGAGAACGAGAGGTAACTCTCACTGTATTACTTCCTGTAACACATGTTATAACTCTGTGCCCAGGGCATGCGTGAGAACGAGAGGTAACTCTCACTGTATTACTGACTGTAACACGTTATAACTCTGTGCCCAGGACATGCGTGAGAACGAGAGGTAACTCTCACTGTATTACTGCCTGTAACACGTTATAACTCTGTGCCCAGGAATGCGTGAGAACGAGAGGTAACTCTCACTGTATTACTGCCTGTAACACATGTTATAACTCTGTGCCCAGGACATGCGTGAGAACGAGAGGTAACTCTCACTGTATTACTGCCTGTAACACGTTATAACTCTGTGCCCAGGACATGCGTGAGAACGAGAGGTAACTCTCACTGTATTACTGCCTGTAACACGTTATAACCCTGTGCCCAGGACATGCGTGAGAACGAGAGGTAACTCTCACTGTATTACTGCCTGTAACACATGTTATAACTCTGTGCCCAGGACATGCGTGAGAACGGGAGGTAACGCTCACTGTATTACTGCCTGTAACACATGTTATAACTCTGTGCCCAGGACATGCGTGAGAACGAGAGGTAACTCTCACTGTATTACTGCCTGTAACACACATTATAACTCTGTGCCCAGGACATGTGTGAGAACGAGAGGTAACTCTCACTGTATTACTTCCTGTAACACGTTATAACTCTGTGCCCAGGACATGCGTGAGAACGAGAGGTAACTCTCACTGTATTACTTCCTGTAACACGTTATAACTCTGTGCCCAGGACATGTGTGAGAACGAGAGGTAACTCTCACTGTATTACTTCCTGTAACACGTTATAACTCTGTGCCCAGGACATGCATGAGAGCGAGAGGTAACTCTCACTGTATTACTGCCTGTAACACGTTATAACTCTGTGCCCAGGACATGCGTGAGAACGAGAGGTAACTCTCACTGTATTACTGCCTGTAACACGTTATAACTCTGTACCCAGGACATGCGTGAGAGCGAGAGGTAACTCTCACTGTATTACTGCCTGTAACACGTTATAACTCTGTGCCCAGGACATGCGTGAGAACGAGAGGTAACTCTCACTGTATTACTGCCTGTAACACGTTATAACCCTGTGCCCAGGACATGCGTGAGAACGAGAGGTAACTCTCACTGTATTACTGCCTGTAACACGTTATAACTCTGTGCCCAGGACATGCGTGAGAACGAGAGGTAACTCTCACTGTATTACTGCCTGTAACACATGTTATAACTCTGTGCCCAGGACATGCGTGAGAACGAGAGGTAACTCTCACTGTATTACTGCCTGTAACACGTTATAACTCTGTGCCCAGGACATGCGTGAGGGCGAGAGGTAACTCTCACTGTATTACTTCCTGGTAAAATATTTTATAAATAAATAAATATAGTACTGGCTGCGGTGACTGCGACGTTGCGCAGCGCCGTAGCAAGTACACGTGGTCTGTCGCGGGTGCCCATAGTGGGGGCGACCGCGTGACGTCAGCCGTCGCAATCGCTGGGAGCCAGAAGATTTTGATATTTCCAGCGATCGCCGCGTGACGTCACGGTCACGTGAGCGGTTCAGCCAATGAGGGTGAACCGCTCACATCCACGCCCCCCTGGTCGCGATCTCTGGTTTCCTGTACCATAGTGCAGGAATCGCTGTACGAACGTTGTCACGTCACATGACCCCGAAGCGTCATTTGACACTGATGGGGGTGGGGGGGATACACAGGGGTAGAGCCGGCAGGGAGGGCGCAGCGCATGACGTATATTATCATGTCTTGTATATAATGTATACCCTGCTCACGTATTGTAACCATGTATCTGTCATCGTAACTCTGTGCCCAGGACATACGTGGGAACGAGAGGGAACTCTCAGTGTATTACTGCCTGGTAACACGTTTTTATATAAAATAAATAAATTCTCCCCCCCCTCCTCCCTCCCTCCCTATCTCTCACACTAGTCTCTCTCTCCCTCTGTCACTCCCCCCGCCCTCTCTGTCTCTCCCTCCCCCTATCCCTCCTCTCCCCTTCTCCCTCCCGCTAGTCTCTCTCTCCCTCCCCGTCTCCCCCTGCCCCCTCTCTCTCTCTCTCCTTCCTCCTGTCACTTTTCCCTTCTCATGTCTCTCAGTCCCCTCCTCCCCGTTTCTCAGTCCCCTCTCCCCGTCTCTCAGTCCCCTCCTCCCCCTGTCTCTCAGTCCCTCCCTCCCCCTGTCTCTCAGTCCCTCCCTCCCCCTGTCTCTCAGTCTCTCCCTTCCCGTCACTTTCCCATCCCCCTGTCTCTCAGTCCCTCCCCCCCTCCCCTGTCTCTCAGTCCCTCCCTCCCGTCTCTCAGTCCCTCCCTCCCCCTGTCACTTTTCCCCTCCCCATCTCTAAGTCCCTCCCTCCCCCTGTCTCTCAGTCCCTCCTTCCCCCTGTCACTTTTCCCCTCCCCGTCTCTCAGTCCCTCCCTCCCCTTCTCTTTCAGTCCCTCCCTCCCCCTGTCACTCTTCCCTCCACCTGTCTCTCAGTCCCCCCATCCCCGTCTCTCAGTTTCTCCCTCCCCTGTCTCTCAGTCTCTCCCTACCGTCACTTTCCCGTCCCCCTGTCTCTCAGTCCCTTCCTTCCCCTGTCTCTCAGTCCCTCCCTCCCCATCACTCTTCCCGCCCCCTGTCTCTCAGTCCCTCCCTCCCCGTCACTCTTCCCTCCCCCTGTCTCTCAGTCCCCCTCTCCCCCTGTCTCTCAGTCCCTCCCTCCCCGTCTCTCAGTCCCCCCTCCCCGTCTCAGTCTCTCCCTCCCCCTGTCTCTCAGTCCCTCAATCCCCCTGTCCCTTTTCCCCTCCCCGTTTCTCAGTCCCCCCCTCCCCGTTTCTCAGTCCCCCCTCCCCGTCTCTCAGTCCCCCCCTCCCCATGTCTCTCAGTCCCCCCCTCCCCGTCTCTCAGTCCCCTCCCTCCCCCTGTCTCTCAGTCCCTCCCTCCCCCTGTCTCTCAGTCCCTCCCTCCCTGTGTCACTTTTCCCCTCCCCGTCTCTCAGTCCCTCCCTCCCCGTCTCTCAGTCCCTCCCTCCCCCTGTCTCTCAGTCCCCCCCTCCCCCTGTCTCTTAGTTCCCCCCTCCCCCTGTCTCTCAGTCCCGCCCTCCCCCTATCTCTCAGTCTCTCCCTACCCCTGTCACTTTCCCCTCCCCCTGTCTCTCAGTCCCTTCCTCCCCTGTCTCTCAGTCCCTCCCTTCCATCACTTTTCCCTCCCCCTGTCTCTCAGTCCTCCCTCCCCCTGTCTCTCAGTCCCCTCCCTCCCCCTGTCTCTCAGTCCCCTCCCTCCCCCTGTCTCTCAGTCCCTCCCTCCCCGTCTCTCAGTCCCTCCCTCCCCCTGTCTCTGTCCCCTCCCTCCCCCTGTCTCTCAGTCCCCTCCCTCCCCCTGTCTCTCACACTAGTCTCTCTCTCCCTCTGTCACTCCCCCCGCCCTCTCTGTCTCTCCCTCCCCCTATCCCTCCTCTCCCCTTCTCCCTCCCGCTAGTCTCTCTCTCCCTCCCCGTCTCCCCCTGCCCCCTCTCTCTCTCTCTCCTTCCTCCTGTCACTTTTCCCTTCTCATGTCTCTCTGTCCCTCCCTCCCCGTTTCTCAGTCCCCTCTCCCCGTCTCTCAGTCCCCTCCTCCCCCTGTCTCTCAGTCCCCCCCTCCCCCTGTCTCTCAGTCCCTCCCTCCCCCTGTCTCTCAGTCTCTCCCTTCCCGTCACTTTCCCGTCCCCCTGTCTCTCAGTCCCTCCCCCCCTCCCCTGTCTCTCAGTCCCTCCCTCCCGTCTCTCAGTCCCTCCCTCCCCCTGTCACTTTTCCCCTCCCCATCTCTAAGTCCCTCCCTCCCCCTGTCTCTCAGTCCCTCCTTCCCCCTGTCACTTTTCCCCTCCCCGTCTCTCAGTCCCTCCCTCCCCTTCTCTTTCAGTCCCTCCCTCCCCCTGTCACTCTTCCCTCCACCTGTCTCTCAGTCCCCCCATCCCCGTCTCTCAGTTTCTCCCTCCCCTGTCTCTCAGTCTCTCCCTACCGTCACTTTCCCGTCCCCCTGTCTCTCAGTCCCTTCCTTCCCCTGTCTCTCAGTCCCTCCCTCCCCATCACTCTTCCCGCCCCCTGTCTCTCAGTCCCTCCCTCCCCGTCACTCTTCCCTCCCCCTGTCTCTCAGTCCCCCTCTCCCCCTGTCTCTCAGTCCCTCCCTCCCCGTCTCTCAGTCCCCCCTCCCCGTCTCAGTCTCTCCCTCCCCCTGTCTCTCAGTCCCTCAATCCCCCTGTCCCTTTTCCCCTCCCCCTGTTTCTCAGTCCCCCCCTCCCCGTTTCTCAGTCCCCCCTCCCCGTCTCTCAGTCCCCCCCTCCCCATGTCTCTCAGTCCCCCCCTCCCCGTCTCTCAGTCCCCTCCCTCCCCCTGTCTCTCAGTCCCTCCCTCCCCGTCTCTCAGTCCCTCCCTCCCTGTGTCACTTTTCCCCTCCCCGTCTCTCAGTCCCTCCCTCCCCGTCTCTCAGTCCCTCCCTCCCCCTGTCTCTCAGTCCCCCCCTCCCCCTGTCTCTTAGTTCCCCCCTCCCCCTGTCTCTCAGTCCCGCCCTCCCCCTATCTCTCAGTCTCTCCCTACCCCTGTCACTTTCCCCTCCCCCTGTCTCTCAGTCCCTTCCTCCCCTGTCTCTCAGTCCCTCCCTTCCATCACTTTTCCCTCCCCCTGTCTCTCAGTCCCCCCCCTCCCCCTGTCTCTCAGTCCCCCCCTCCCCCTGTCTCTCAGTTTCCCCCTCCCTCTGTCTCTCAGTCCCTTCCTCCCCGTCTCTCAGTCCCTCCCTCCCCCTGTCTCTCAGTCCCCCCCTCCCCCTGTCTCTTAGTTCCCCCCTCCCCCTGTCTCTCAGTCCCGCCCTCCCCCTATCTCTCAGTCTCTCCCTACCCCTGTCACTTTCCCCTCCCCCTGTCTCTCAGTCCCTTCCTCCCCTGTCTCTCAGTCCCTCCCTTCCATCACTTTTCCCTCCCCCTGTCTCTCAGTCCCCCCCCCTCCCCCTGTCTCTCAGTCCCCCCCTCCCCCTGTCTCTCAGTTCCCCCCTCCCTCTGTCTCTCAGTCCCCCCCTCCCCCTGTCTCTCAGTCCCTCCTTCCCCCTGTCTCTCAGTCTCTCACTCCCCCTGTCTCTCAGTCTCTCCCTCCCATCACTTTCCCTTCCCCCTGTCTCTCCCTCCCCCTATCTCTCAGTCCCTCCCTCCCCCTGTCTCCCAGTCCCCCCCACCCCCTGTCTCTCAGTCCCCCCCTCCCCGTCTCTCAGTCCCCCCTCCCCGTCTCTCAGTCCCTCTTTCCCCCTGTCTCTCCCTCCCCTGTCTCTCAGTCTCTCCCTCCCCTGTCACTTTACCCTACCCCTGTCTCTCAGTATCTCCCTCCCCCTGTCACTTTTCCCTCCCCCTGTCTCTCAGTCCCCCTCCCCGTCTCTCAGTCCCTCTTTCCCCCTGTCTCTCCCTCCCCTGTCTCTCAGTCTCTCCCTCCCCTGTCACTTTACCCTCCCCCTGTCTCTCAGTCTCTCCCTCCCCCTGTCACTTTTCCCTCCCCCTGTCTCTCAGTCTCTCCCTCCCCCTGTCACTTTTCCCTCCCCCTGTCTCTCAGTCACTCCATCCCCGTCTCTCAGTCTCTTCCTTCCCCTGTCTCTCCCTCCCCTGGCTCTCAGCCCCTCCATCCCCGTCTCTCAGTCCCTCCCTCCCCCTGTCTCTCAGTCCCTCCCTCCCCCTGTCTCTCAGTCCCTCCCTCCCCCTGTATCTGTCCCTCCCTCCCCCTGTCTCTCAGTCCCTCCCTCCCCCTTTCTCTCAGTCCACTCCCTCCCCCTGTCTCTCAGTCCCTCCCTCCCCCTGTCTCTCAGTCTCTTCCTCCCCCGTCTCTCAGTCCCTCCCTCCCCGTCTCTCAGTCTCTCCCTCCCCCTGTCACTTCTCCCTCCCCCTGTCTCTCAGTCTCTCCCTCCCCCTGTCTCTAAGTCCCTCCCTCCCCCTGTCTCTCACTCCCCTGTCTCTTAGTCCCTCCCTCCCCCTGTCTCCCAGTCCCTCCCTCCCTCCCCCTGTCTCTCAGTCTCTCCCTCCCCATGTCTCTCAGTCTCTCCCTCCCCCTGTCTCTCAGTCCCTCCCTCCCCCTGTCTCTCAGTCCCCTCCCTCCCCCTGTCTCTCAGTCCCCTCCCTCCCCTTGTCTCTCAGTTCCCTCCCTCCCCTGTCTCTCAGTCCCCTCCCTCCCCTGTCTCTCAGTCCCCTCCCTCCCCCTGTCTCTCAGTCCCCCCCTCCCCCTGTCTCTCAGTCCCTCCCTCCCCCTGTCTCTCAGTCCCTCCCTCCCCCTGTCTCTCAGTCCCTCCCTCCCCCTGTCTCTCAGTCTCTCCCTCCCCCTGTCTCTCAGTCTCTTCCTCCCCCGTCTCTCAGTCCCTCCCTCCCCGTCTCTCAGTCTCTCCCTCCCCCTGTCACTTCTCCCTCCCCCTGTCTCTCAGTCTCTCCCTCCCCCTGTCTCTAAGTCCCTCCCTCCCCCTGTCTCTCACTCCCGTCTCTTAGTCCCTCCCTCCCCCTGTCTCCCAGTCCCTCCCTCCCTCCCCCTGTCTCTCAGTCTCTCCCTCCCCATGTCTCTCAGTCTCTCCCTCCCCCTGTCTCTCAGTCCCTCCCTCCCCCTGTCTCTCAGTCCCCTCCCTCCCCCTGTCTCTCAGTCCCCTCCCTCCCCTTGTCTCTCAGTTCCCTCCCTCCCCTGTCTCTCAGTCCCCTCCCTCCCCTGTCTCTCAGTCCCCTCCCTCCCCCTGTCTCTCAGTCCCTCCCTCCCCCTGTCTCTCAGTCCCTCCCTCCCCCTGTCTCTCAGTCCCTCCCTCCCCCTGTCTCTCAGTCCCTCCCTCCCCCTGTCTCTCAGTCTCTCCCTCCCCCTGTCACTTTCCCCTCCCCATGTCTCTCAGTCCCTCACCCCCTCCCCCTGTCTCTCAGTCCCTCCCTCCCCCGTCTCTCCCTCCCCCTGTCTCTCAGCCCCTCCCTCCCCCTGTCTCTCAGTCCCTCCTTCCCCCTGTCTCTCAGTCTCTTCCTCCCCCGTCTCTCAGTCCCTCCCTCCCCGTCTCTCAGTCTCTCCCTCCCCCTGTCACTTCTCCCTCCCCCTGTCTCTCAGTCTCTCCCTCCCCCTGTCTCTAAGTCCCTCCCTCCCCCTGTCTCTCACTCCCCTGTCTCTTAGTCCCTCCCTCCCCCTGTCTCCCAGTCCCTCCCTCCCTCCCCCTGTCTCTCAGTCTCTCCCTCCCCATGTCTCTCAGTCTCTCCCTCCCCCTGTCTCTCAGTCCCTCCCTCCCCCTGTCTCTCAGTCCCCTCCCTCCCCCTGTCTCTCAGTCCCCTCCCTCCCCCTGTCTCTCAGTCCCCTCCCTCCCCTTGTCTCTCAGTTCCCTCCCTCCCCTGTCTCTCAGTCCCCTCCCTCCCCTGTCTCTCAGTCCCCTCCCTCCCCCTGTCTCTCAGTCCCTCCCTCCCCCTGTCTCTCAGTCCCTCCCTCCCCCTGTCTCTCAGTCCCTCCCTCCCCCTGTCTCTCAGTCCCTCCCTCCCCCTGTCTCTCAGTCTCTCCCTCCCCCTGTCACTTTCCCCTCCCCATGTCTCTCAGTCCCTCACCCCCTCCCCCTGTCTCTCAGTCCCTCCCTCCCCCGTCTCTCCCTCCCCCTGTCTCTCAGCCCCTCCCTCCCCCTGTCTCTCAGTCTCTCCCTCCCCCTGTCTTTAAGTCCCTCCCTCCCCCTGTCTCTCAGTCTCTCCCCCCCCCCTGTCTCTCAGTCCCTCCCTCTCTCTCAGTCTCTCCCTCCCTCCCCTGTCTCTTAGTCCCTCCCTCCCCCTGTCTCCCAGTCCCTCCCTCCCTCCCCCTGTCTCTCAGTCTCTCCCTCCCCATGTCTCTCAGTCCCTCCATCCCCCTGTCTCTCAGTCCCCTCCCTCCCCCTGTCTCTCAGTCCCCTCCCTCCCCCTGTCTCTCAGTCCCCTCCCTCCCCCTGTCTCTCAGTCCCCTCCCTCCCCCTGTCTCTCAGTCCCTCCCTCCCCCTGTCTCTCAGTCCCCTCCCTCCCCCTGTCTCTCAGTCCCTCCCTCCCCCTGTCTCTCAGCCCCTCCCTCCCCCTGTCTCTCAGTCTCTCCCTCCCCGTCTCTAAGTCCCTCCCTCCCCCTGTCTTTCAGTCTCTCCCCCCCTGTCTCTCAGTCCCTCCCTCTCCCTGTCTCTCAGTCTCTCCCTCCCTCCCCGTCTCCCAGTCCCTCCCTCCCCCTGTCTCTCAGTCTCTCCCTCCCCATGTCTCTCAGTCTCTCCCTCCCCATGTCTCTCAGTCTCTCCCTCCCCCTGTCTCTCAGTCCCTCCCTCCCCCTGTCTCTCAGTCCCCTCCCTCCCCCTGTCTCTCAGTCCCCTCCCTCCCCCTGTCTCTCAGTCCCCTCCCTCCCCCTGTCTCTCAGTCCCCTCCCTCCCCCTGTCTCTCAGTCCCTCACCCCCTCCCCCTGTCTCTCAGTCCCTCCCTCCCCCGTCTCTCCCTCCCCCTGTCTCTCAGTCCCTCCCTCCATCCCCCTGTCTCTCAGTCCCTCCCTCCCTCCCCCTGTCTCTCAGTCCCTCCCTCCCTCCCCCTGTCTCTCAGTCCCTCCCTCCCTCCCTCCCCCTGTCTCTCAGTCCCTCCCTCCCTCCCCCTGTCTCTCAGTCCCTCCCTCCCCCTGTCTCTCAGTCATTCCCTCCCTCCCCCTGTCTCTCAGTCCCTCCCTCCCTCCCCCTGTCTCTCAGTCCCTCCCTCCCCCTGTCTCTCAGTCCCCTCCCTCCCCCTGTCTCTCAGTCCTCCCTCCCCCTGTCTCTCAGTCCCCTCCCTCCCCCTGTCTCTCAGTCCCCTCCCTCCCCCTGTCTCTCAGTCCCTCCCTCCCCGTCTCTCAGTCCCTCCCTCCCCCTGTCTCTGTCCCCTCCCTCCCCCTGTCTCTCAGTCCCCTCCCTCCCCCTGTCTCTCAGTCCCCTCTCTCCCCCTGTCTCTCAGTCCCCTCTCTCCCCCTGTCTCTCAGACCCCTCCCTCCCCCTGTCTCTCAGTCCCTCCCTCCCCCTGTCTCTCAGTCCCTCCCTCCCCCTGTCTCTCAGTCCCTCCCTCCCCCTGTCTCTCAGTCTCTCCCTCCCCCTGTCTCTCAGTCTCACCCTCCCCCTGTCTCTCAGTCCCTCCTCCCCCTGTCTCTCAGTCCCCTCCCTCCCCCTGTCTCTCAGTCCCTCCTCCCCCTGTCTCTCAGTCCCCTCTCTCCCCCTGTCTCTCAGTCCCCTCCCTCCCCGTCTCTCAGTCCCTCCCTCCCCCTGTCTCTCAGTCCCTCCCTCCCCCTGTCTCTCAGTCCCTCCCTCCCCCTGTCTCTCAGTCTCTCCCTCCCCCTGTCTCTCAGTCTCACCCTCCCCCTGTCTCTCAGTCCCCTCCCTCCCCCTGTCTCTCAGTCCCCTCCTTCCCCCTGTCTCTCAGTCCCCTCCCTCCCCCTGTCACTCAGTCTCTCCCTCCCCCTGTCTCTCAGTCTCACCCTCCCCCTGTCTCTCAGTCCCTCCTCCCCCTGTCTCTCAGTCCCCTCCCTCCCCCTGTCTATCAGTCCCTCCTCCCCCTGTCTCTCAGTCCCCTCTCTCCCCCTGTCTCTCAGTCCCCTCTCTCCCCCTGTCTCTCAGTCCCCTCCCTCCCCCTGTCTCTCAGTCCCCTCCCTCCCCCTGTCTCTCAGTCCCTCCCTCCCCCTGTCTCTCAGTCCCTCCCCCCCCTGTCTCTCAGTCCCTCCCCCCCTGTCTCTCAGTCCCTCCCTCCCCTGTCTCTCAGTCCCTCCCTCCCCCTGTCTCTCAGTCTCTCCCTCCCTCTGTCTCTCAGTCTCACCCTCCCCCTGTCTCTCAGTCCCCTCCCTCCCCCTGTCTCTCAGTCCCCTCCCTCCCCCTGTCTCTCAGTCCCCTCTCTCCCCCTGTCTCTCAGTCCCCTCCCTCCCCCTGTCTCTCAGTCCCTCCCTCCCCCTGTCTCTCAGTCCCTCCCTCCCCCTGTCTCTCAGTCCCTCCCTCCCCCTGTCTCTCAGTCCCTCCCCCCCTGTCTCTCAGTCCCTCCCTCTCCCTGTCTCTCAGTCTCTCCCTCCCTCCCCCTGTCTCCCAGTCCCTCCCTCCCCCTGTCTCTCAGTCTCTCCCTCCCCATGTCTCTCAGTCTCTCCCTCCCCATGTCTCTCAGTCTCTCCCTCCCCCTGTCTCTCAGTCCCTCCCTCCCCCTGTCTCTCAGTCCCCTCCCTCCCCCTGTCTCTCAGTCCCCTCCCTCCCCCTGTCTCTCAGTCCCCTCCCTCCCCCTGTCTCTCAGTCCCCTCCCTCCCCCTGTCTCTCAGTCCCTCACCCCCTCCCCCTGTCTCTCAGTCCCTCCCTCCCCCGTCTCTCCCTCCCCCTGTCTCTCAGTCCCTCCCTCCCTCCCCCTGTCTCTCAGTCCCTCCCTCCCTCCCCCTGTCTCTCAGTCCCTCCCTCCCTCCCCCTGCCTCTCAGTCCCTCCCTCCCTCCCCCTGCCTCTCAGTCCCTCCCTCCCCCTGCCTCTCAGTCCCTCCCTCCCCCTGTCTCTCAGTCCCTCCCTCCCTCCTCCTGTCTCTCAGTCCCTCCCTCCCCCTGTCTCTCAGTCCCCTCCCTCCCCCTGTCTCTCAGTCCCTCCCTCCCCCTGTCTCTCAGTCCCTCCCTCCCCCTGTCTCTCAGTCCCCTCCCTCCCCCTGTCTCTCAGTCCCCTCCCTCCCCCTGTCTCTCAGTCCCTCCCTCCCCCTGTCTCTCAGTCCCTCCCTCCCCCTGTCTCTCCCTCCCCCTGTCTCTCAGTCCCCTCCCTCCCCCTGTCTCTCAGTCCCCATCCCTCCCCCTGTCTCTCAGTCCCCTCTCTCCCCCTGTCTCTGAGTCCCCTCCCTCCCCCTGTCTCTCAGTCCCTCCCTCCCCCTGTCTCTCAGTCCCTCCCTCCCCATGTCTCTCAGTCCCTCCCTCCCCCTTGTCTCTCAGTCTCTCCCTCCCCCTGTCTCTCAGTCTCCCCCTCCCCCTGTCTCTCAGTCCCTCCTCCCCCTGTCTCTCAGTCCCCTCCCTCCCCCTGTCTCTCAGTCCCTCCTCCCCCTGTCTCTCAGTCCCCTCTCTCCCCCTGTCTCTCAGTCCCCTCCCTCCCCCTGTCTCTCAGTCCCTCCCTCCCCCTGTCTCTCAGTCCCTCCCTCCCCTTGTCTCTCAGTCCCTCCCTCCCCCTGTCTCTCAGTCTCTCCCTCCCCCTGTCTCTCAGTCTCACCCTCCCCCTGTCTCTCAGTCCCCTCCCTCTCCCTGTCTCTCAGTCCCCTCCCTCTCCCTGTCTCTCAGTCCCCTCCCTCCCCCTGTCTCTCAGTCCCTCCCTCCCCCTGTCCCTCCCTCCCCGTCTCTCAGTCCCCTCCCTCCCCCTGTCTCTAAGTCCCCTCCCTCCCCCTGTCTCTAAGTCCCCTCCCTCCCCCTGTCTCTCAGTCCCCTCCCTCCCCCTGTCTCTCAGTCCCTCCCTCCCGCTGTCCCTCCCTCCCCCTGTCTCTCATTCCCTCCCTCCCCCTGTCTCTCAGTCCCTCCTTCCCCGTCTCTCAGTCCCTCCCTCCCCCTGTCTCTCAGTCCCCTCCCACCCCCTGTCTCTCAGTCCCCTCCCTCCCCCTGTCTCTCAGTCCCCTCCCTCCCCCTGTCTCTCAGTCCCCTCCCTCCCCCTGTCTCTCAGTCCCCTCCCTCCCCCTGTCTCTCAGTCCCCTCCCTCCCCTTGTCTCTCAGTCCCGTCCCCTCCCTCCCCCTGTCTCTCAGTCCCGTCCCCTCCCTCCCCTGTCTCTCAGTCTCTCCCTCCCCCTGTCTCTCAGTACCTCCCTCCCCCTGTCTCTCAGTCCCCTCCCTCCCCCTGTCTCTCAGTCCCCTCCCTCCCCCTGTCTCTCAGTCCCCTCCCTCCCCCTGTCTCTCAGTCCCCTCCCTCCCCCTGTCTCTCAGTCCCCTCCCTCCCCCTGTCTCTCAGTCCCCTCCCTCCCCCTGTCTCTCAGTCCCCTCCCTCCCCCTGTCTCTCAGTCCCCTCCCTCCCCTCCCTCCCCCTGTCTCTCAGTCCCGTCCCCTCCCTCCCCCTGTCTCTCAGTCCTGTCCCCTCCCTCTCCATGTCTCTCAGTCTCTCCCTCCCTCTGTCCCCTCCCTCTGTCCCCTCCCTCTGTCCCCTCCCTCTGTCCCCTCCCTCCCTCTGTCCCCTCCCTCCCCCTGTCTCTCAGTCCCTCCCTCCCCCTGTCTCTCAGTCTCTCCCTCCCCCTGTCTCTCAGTCCCCTCCCTCCCCCTGTCCCCTCCCTCCCCCTGTCTCTCAGTCCCTCCCTCCCCCTGTCCCTCCCTCCCCCTGTCTCTCAGTCCCCTCCCTCCCCTGTCTCTCAGTCCCCTCCCTCCCTCTGTCCCCTCCCTCCCCCTGTCTCTCAGTCCCTCCCTCCCCCTGTCTCTCAGTCCCCTCCCTCCCCCTGTCTCTCAGTCCCCTCCCTCCCCCTGTCTCTCAGTCCCCTCCCTCCCCCTGTCTCTCAGTCCCCTCCCTCCCCTGTCTCTCAGTCCCCTCCCTCCCTCTGTCCCCTCCCTCCCCCTGTCTCTCAGTCCCTCCCTCCCCCTGTCTCTCAGTCCCCTCCCTCCCCCTGTCTCTCAGTCCCCTCCCTCCCCCTGTCTCTCAGTCCCCTCCCTCCCCCCGTCTCTCAGTCCCCTCCCTCCCCCTGTCTCTCAGTCCCCTCCCTCCCCCTGTCTCTCAGTCCCTCACCCCCTCCCCCTGTCTCTCAGTCCCTCCCTCCCCTGTCTCTCCCTCCCCCTGTCTCTCAGTCCCTCCCTCCCCCTGTCTCTCAGTCCCTCCCTCCCTCCCCCTGTCTCTCAGTCCCTCCCTCCCTCCCCCTGTCTCTCAGTCCCTCCCTCCCTCCCTCCCCCTGTCTCTCAGTCCCTCCCTCCCTCCCCCTGTCTCTCAGTCCCTCCCTCCCTCCCTCCCCCTGTCTCTCAGTCCCTCCCTCCCTCCCCTGTCTCTCAGTCCCTCCCTCCCTCCCCCTCTCTCTCAGTCCCTCCCTCCCCCTGTCTCTCAGTCCCTCCCTCCCCCTGTCTCTCAGTCCCCTCCCTCCCCCTGTCTCTCAGTCCCCTCCCTCCCCCTGTCTCTCAGTACCTCCCTCCCCGTCTCTCAGTCCCTCCCTCCCCCTGTCTCTGTCCCCTCCCTCCCCCTGTCTCTCAGTCCCCTCCCTCCCCCTGTCTCTCAGTCCCCTCTCTCCCCCTGTCTCTCAGTCCCCTCTCTCCCCCTGTCTCTCAGACCCCCTCCCTCCCCCTGTCTCTCAGTCCCTCCCTCCCCCTGTCTCTCAGTCCCTCCCTCCCCCTGTCTCTCAGTCCCTCCCTCCCCCTGTCTCACAGTCTCTCCCTCCCCCTGTCTCTCAGTCTCACCCTCCCCCTGTCTCTCAGTCCCTCCTCCCCCTGTCTCTCAGTCCCCTCCCTCCCCCTGTCTCTCAGTCCCTCCTCCCCCTGTCTCTCAGTCCCCTCTCTCCCCCTGTCTCTCAGTCCCCCTCCCTCCCCCTGTCTCTCAGTCCCTCCCTTCCCCTGTCTCTCAGTCCCTCCCTCCCCCTGTCTCTCAGTCCCTCCCTCCCCCTGTCTCTCAGTCTCTCCCTCCCCCTGTCTCTCAGTCTCACCCTCCCCCTGTCTCTCAGTCCCCTCCCTCCCCCTGTCTCTCAGTCCCCTCCTTCCCCCTGTCTCTCAGTCCCCTCCCTCCCACTGTCTCTCAGTCCCTCCCTCCACCTGTCACTCAGTCTCTCCCTCCCCCTGTCTCTCAGTCTCACCCTCCCCCTGTCTCTCAGTCCCTCCTCCCCGTCTCTCAGTCCCCTCCCTCCCCCTGTCTCTCAGTCCCTCCTCCCCCTGTCTCTCAGTCCCCTCTCTCCCTCTGTCTCTCAGTCCCCTCCCTCCCCCTGTCTCTCAGTCCCTCCCTCCCCCTGTCTCTCAGTCCCTCCCTCCCCCTGTCTCTCAGTCCCTCCCTCCCCCTGTCTCTCAGTCTCTCCCTCCCTCTGTCTCTCAGTCTCACCCTCCCCCTGTCTCTCAGTCCCCTCCCCCCCCTGTCTCTCAGTCCCCTCCCTCCCCCTGTCTCTCAGTCCCCTCTCTCCCCCTGTCTCTCAGTCCCCTCCCTCCCCCTGTCTCTCAGTCCCTCCCTCCCCCTGTCTCTCAGTCTCTCCCTCCCCCTGTCTCTCAGTCTCACCCTCCCCCTGTCTCTCAGTCCCTCCTCCCCCTGTCTCTCAGTCCCCTCCCTCCCCCTGTCTCTCAGTCCCCTCCCTCCCCCTGTCTCTCAGTCCCCTCCCTCCCCCTGTCTCTCAGTCCCTCCCTCCCGTCTCTCAGTCCCTCCCTCCCCGTCTCTCAGTCCCCTCCCTCCCCCTGTCTCTAAGTCCCCTCCCTCCCCCTGTCTCTCAGTCCCCTCCCTCCCCCTGTCTCTCAGTCCCTCCCTCCCGCTGTCTCTCAGTCCCTCCCTCCCCCTGTCTCTCAGTCTCTCCCTCCCCCTGTCTCTCAGTCTCACCCTCCCCCTGTCTCTCAGTCCCTCCTCCCCCTGTCTCTCAGTCCCCTCCCTCCCCCTGTCTCTCAGTCCCCTCCCTCCCCCTGTCTCTCAGTCCCCTCCCTCCCCCTGTCTCTCAGTCCCTCCCTCCCGTCTCTCAGTCCCTCCCTCCCCGTCTCAGTCCCCTCCCTCCCCCTGTCTCTAAGTCCCCTCCCTCCCCCTGTCTCTCAGTCCCCTCCCTCCCCCTGTCTCTCAGTCCCCTCTCTCCCCCTGTCTCTCAGTCCCCTCCCTCCCCCTGTCTCTCAGTCCCTCCCTCCCCCTGTCTCTCAGTCTCTCCCTCCCCCTGTCTCTCAGTCTCACCCTCCCCCTGTCTCTCAGTCCCTCCTCCCCCTGTCTCTCAGTCCCCTCCCTCCCCCTGTCTCTCAGTCCCCTCCCTCCCCCTGTCTCTCAGTCCCCTCCCTCCCCCTGTCTCTCAGTCCCTCCCTCCCGTCTCTCAGTCCCTCCCTCCCCGTCTCTCAGTCCCCTCCCTCCCCCTGTCTCTAAGTCCCCTCCCTCCCCCTGTCTCTCAGTCCCCTCCCTCCCCCTGTCTCTCAGTCCCTCCCTCCCGCTGTCTCTCAGTCCCTCCCTCCCCCTGTCTCTCAGTCTCTCCCTCCCCCTGTCTCTCAGTCCCCTCCCTCCCCCTGTCTCTAAGTCCCCTCCCTCCCCCTGTCTCTCAGTCCCCTCCCTCCCCCTGTCTCTCAGTCCCTCCCTCCCGCTGTCTCTCAGTCCCTCCCTCCCCCTGTCTCTCAGTCTCTCCCTCCCCCTGTCTCTCAGTCTCACCCTCCCCCTGTCTCTCAGTCCCTCCTCCCCCTGTCTCTCAGTCCCCTCCCTCCCCCTGTCTCTCAGTCCCCTCCCTCCCCCTGTCTCTCAGTCCCCTCCCTCCCCCTGTCTCTCAGTCCCTCCCTCCCGTCTCTCAGTCCCTCCCTCCCCGTCTCAGTCCCCTCCCTCCCCCTGTCTCTAAGTCCCCTCCCTCCCCCTGTCTCTCAGTCCCCTCCCTCCCCCTGTCTCTCAGTCCCCTCTCTCCCCCTGTCTCTCAGTCCCCTCCCTCCCCCTGTCTCTCAGTCCCTCCCTCCCCCTGTCTCTCAGTCTCTCCCTCCCCCCTTTCTCTCAGTCTCACCCTCCCCCTGTCTCTCAGTCCCTCCTCCCCCTGTCTCTCAGTCCCCTCCCTCCCCCTGTCTCTCAGTCCCCTCCCTCCCCCTGTCTCTCAGTCCCCTCCCTCCCCCTGTCTCTCAGTCCCTCCCTCCCGTCTGTCAGTCCCTCCCTCCCCGTCTCTCAGTCCCCTCCCTCCCCCTGTCTCTAAGTCCCCTCCCTCCCCCTGTCTCTCAGTCCCCTCCCTCCCCCTGTCTCTCAGTCCCTCCCTCCCGCTGTCTCTCAGTCCCTCCCTCCCCGTCTCTCAGTCTCTCCCTCCCCCTGTCTCTCAGTCTCACCCTCCCCCTGTCTCTCAGTCCCTCCTCCCCCTGTCTCTCAGTCCCCTCCCTCCCCCTGTCTCTCAGTCCCCTCCCTCCCCCTGTCTCTCAGTCCCCTCCCTCCCCCTGTCTCTCAGTCCCTCCCTCCCGTCTCTCAGTCCCTCCCTCCCCGTCTCAGTCCCCTCCCTCCCCCTGTCTCTAAGTCCCCTCCCTCCCCCTGTCTCTCAGTCCCCTCCCTCCCCCTGTCTCTCAGTCCCTCCCTCCCGCTGTCCCTCCCTGCCCCTGTCTCTCAGTCCCTCCCCCCCTGTCTCTCAGTCCCTCCCTCTCCCTGTCTCTCAGTCTCTCCCTCCCTCCCCCTGTCTCCCAGTCCCTCCCTCCCCCTGTCTCTCAGTTTCTCCCTCCCCATGTCTCTCAGTCTCTCCCTCCCCATGTCTCTCAGTCTCTCCCTCCCCCTGTCTCTCAGTCCCTCCCTCCCCCTGTCTCTCAGTCCCCTCCCTCCCCCTGTCTCTCAGTCCCCTCCCTCCCCCTGTCTCTCAGTACCCCTCCCTCCCCCTGTCTCTGTCCCCTCCCTCCCCCTGTCTCTCAGTCCCCTCCCTCCCCCTGTCTCTCAGTCCCCTCTCTCCCCCTGTCTCTCAGTCCCCTCTCTCCCCCTGTCTCTCAGACCCCTCCCTCCCCCTGTCTCTCAGTCCCTCCCTCCCCCTGTCTCTCAGTCCCTCCCTCCCCCTGTCTCTCAGTCCCTCCCTCCCCCTGTCTCTCAGTCTCTCCCTCCCCCTGTCTCTCAGTCTCACCCTCCCCCTGTCTCTCAGTCCCTCCTCCCCCTGTCTCTCAGTCCCCTCCCTCCCCCTGTCTCTCAGTCCCTCCTCCCCCTGTCTCTCAGTCCCCTCTCTCCCCCTGTCTCTCAGTCCCCTCCCTCCCCGTCTCTCAGTCCCTCCCTCCCCCTGTCTCTCAGTCCCTCCCTCCCCCTGTCTCTCAGTCCCTCCCTCCCCCTGTCTCTCAGTCTCTCCCTCCCCCTGTCTCTCAGTCTCACCCTCCCCCTGTCTCTCAGTCCCCTCCCTCCCCCTGTCTCTCAGTCCCCTCCCTCCCCTCCCTCCCCCTGTCTCTCAGTCCCGTCCCCTCCCTCCCCCTGTCTCTCAGTCCTGTCCCCTCCCTCTCCATGTCTCTCAGTCTCTCCCTCCCTCTGTCCCCTCCCTCTGTCCCCTCCCTCTGTCCCCTCCCTCTGTCCCCTCCCTCCCTCTGTCCCCTCCCTCCCTCCCCCTGTCTCTCAGTCCCTCCCTCCCCCTGTCTCTCAGTCTCTCCCTCCCCCTGTCTCTCAGTCCCCTCCCTCCCCCTGTCCCCTCCCTCCCCCTGTCTCTCAGTCCCTCCCTCCCCCTGTCCCTCCCTCCCCCTGTCTCTCAGTCCCCTCCCTCCCCTGTCTCTCAGTCCCCTCCCTCCCTCTGTCCCCTCCCTCCCCCTGTCTCTCAGTCCCTCCCTCCCCCTGTCTCTCAGTCCCCTCCCTCCCCCTGTCTCTCAGTCCCCTCCCTCCCCCTGTCTCTCAGTCCCCTCCCTCCCCCTGTCTCTCAGTCCCCTCCCTCCCCTGTCTCTCAGTCCCCTCCCTCCCTCTGTCCCCTCCCTCCCCCTGTCTCTCAGTCCCTCCCTCCCCCTGTCTCTCAGTCCCCTCCCTCCCCCTGTCTCTCAGTCCCCTCCCTCCCCCTGTCTCTCAGTCCCCTCCCTCCCCCCGTCTCTCAGTCCCCTCCCTCCCCCTGTCTCTCAGTCCCCTCCCTCCCCCTGTCTCTCAGTCCCTCACCCCCTTCCCCCGTTCTCTCAGTCCCTCCCTCCCCTGTCTCTCCCTCCCCCTGTCTCTCAGTCCCTCCCTCCCCCTGTCTCTCAGTCCCTCCCTCCCTCCCCCTGTCTCTCAGTCCCTCCCTCCCTCCCCCTGTCTCTCAGTCCCTCCCTCCCTCCCTCCCCCTGTCTCTCAGTCCCTCCCTCCCTCCCCCTGTCTCTCAGTCCCTCCCTCCCTCCCTCCCCCTGTCTCTCAGTCCCTCCCTCCCTCCCCTGTCTCTCAGTCCCTCCCTCCCTCCCCCTCTCTCTCAGTCCCTCCCTCCCCCTGTCTCTCAGTCCCTCCCTCCCCCTGTCTCTCAGTCCCCTCCCTCCCCCTGTCTCTCAGTCCCCTCCCTCCCCCTGTCTCTCAGTACCTCCCTCCCCGTCTCTCAGTCCCTCCCTCCCCCTGTCTCTGTCCCCTCCCTCCCCCTGTCTCTCAGTCCCCTCCCTCCCCCTGTCTCTCAGTCCCCTCTCTCCCCCTGTCTCTCAGTCCCCTCTCTCCCCCTGTCTCTCAGACCCCTCCCTCCCCCTGTCTCTCAGTCCCTCCCTCCCCCTGTCTCTCAGTCCCTCCCTCCCCCTGTCTCTCAGTCCCTCCCTCCCCCTGTCTCACAGTCTCTCCCTCCCCCTGTCTCTCAGTCTCACCCTCCCCCTGTCTCTCAGTCCCTCCTCCCCCTGTCTCTCAGTCCCCTCCCTCCCCCTGTCTCTCAGTCCCTCCTCCCCCTGTCTCTCAGTCCCCTCTCTCCCCCTGTCTCTCAGTCCCCTCCCTCCCCCTGTCTCTCAGTCCCTCCCTTCCCCTGTCTCTCAGTCCCTCCCTCCCCCTGTCTCTCAGTCCCTCCCTCCCCCTGTCTCTCAGTCTCTCCCTCCCCCTGTCTCTCAGTCTCACCCTCCCCCTGTCTCTCAGTCCCCTCCCTCCCCCTGTCTCTCAGTCCCCTCCTTCCCCCTGTCTCTCAGTCCCCTCCCTCCCACTGTCTCTCAGTCCCTCCCTCCCCCTGTCACTCAGTCTCTCCCTCCCCCTGTCTCTCAGTCTCACCCTCCCCCTGTCTCTCAGTCCCTCCTCCCCGTCTCTCAGTCCCCTCCCTCCCCCTGTCTCTCAGTCCCTCCTCCCCCTGTCTCTCAGTCCCCTCTCTCCCTCTGTCTCTCAGTCCCCTCCCTCCCCCTGTCTCTCAGTCCCTCCCTCCCCCTGTCTCTCAGTCCCTCCCTCCCCCTGTCTCTCAGTCCCTCCCTCCCCCTGTCTCTCAGTCTCTCCCTCCCTCTGTCTCTCAGTCTCACCCTCCCCCTGTCTCTCAGTCCCCTCCCCCCCCTGTCTCTCAGTCCCCTCCCTCCCCCTGTCTCTCAGTCCCCTCTCTCCCCCTGTCTCTCAGTCCCCTCCCTCCCCCTGTCTCTCAGTCCCTCCCTCCCCCTGTCTCTCAGTCTCTCCCTCCCCCTGTCTCTCAGTCTCACCCTCCCCCTGTCTCTCAGTCCCTCCTCCCACTGTCTCTCAGTCCCCTCCCTCCCCCTGTCTCTCAGTCCCCTCCCTCCCCCTGTCTCTCAGTCCCCTCCCTCCCCCTGTCTCTCAGTCCCTCCCTCCCGTCTCTCAGTCCCTCCCTCCCCGTCTCTCAGTCCCCTCCCTCCCCCTGTCTCTAAGTCCCCTCCCTCCCCCTGTCTCTCAGTCCCCTCCCTCCCCCTGTCTCTCAGTCCCTCCCTCCCGCTGTCTCTCAGTCCCTCGCTCCCCCTGTCTCTCAGTCTCTCCCTCCCCCTGTCTCTCAGTCTCACCCTCCCCCTGTCTCTCAGTCCCTCCTCCCCCTGTCTCTCAGTCCCCTCCCTCCCCCTGTCTCTCAGTCCCCTCCCTCCCCCTGTCTCTCAGTCCCCTCCCTCCCCCTGTCTCTCAGTCCCTCCCTCCCGTCTCTCAGTCCCTCCCTCCCCGTCTCAGTCCCCTCCCTCCCCCTGTCTCTAAGTCCCCTCCCTCCCCCTGTCTCTCAGTCCCCTCCCTCCCCCTGTCTCTCAGTCCCCTCTCTCCCCCTGTCTCTCAGTCCCCTCCCTCCCCCTGTCTCTCAGTCCCTCCCTCCCCCTGTCTCTCAGTCTCTCCCTCCCCCTGTCTCTCAGTCTCACCCTCCCCCTGTCTCTCAGTCCCTCCTCCCCCTGTCTCTCAGTCCCCTCCCTCCCCCTGTCTCTCAGTCCCCTCCCTCCCCCTGTCTCTCAGTCCCCTCCCTCCCCCTGTCTCTCAGTCCCTCCCTCCCGTCTCTCAGTCCCTCCCTCCCCGTCTCTCAGTCCCCTCCCTCCCCCTGTCTCTAAGTCCCCTCCCTCCCCCTGTCTCTCAGTCCCCTCCCTCCCCCTGTCTCTCAGTCCCTCCCTCCCGCTGTCTCTCAGTCCCTCCCTCCCCCTGTCTCTCAGTCTCTCCCTCCCCCTGTCTCTCAGTCCCCTCCCTCCCCCTGTCTCTAAGTCCCCTCCCTCCCCCCGTCTCTCAGTCCCCTCCCTCCCCCTGTCTCTCAGTCCCTCCCTCCCGCTGTCTCTCAGTCCCTCCCTCCCCCTGTCTCTCAGTCTCTCCCTCCCCCTGTCTCTCAGTCTCACCCTCCCCCTGTCTCTCAGTCCCTCCTCCCCCTGTCTCTCAGTCCCCTCCCTCCCCCTGTCTCTCAGTCCCCTCCCTCCCCCTGTCTCTCAGTCCCCTCCCTCCCCCTGTCTCTCAGTCCCTCCCTCCCGTCTCTCAGTCCCTCCCTCCCCGTCTCAGTCCCCTCCCTCCCCCTGTCTCTAAGTCCCCTCCCTCCCCCTGTCTCTCAGTCCCCTCCCTCCCCCTGTCTCTCAGTCCCCTCTCTCCCCCTGTCTCTCAGTCCCCTCCCTCCCCCTGTCTCTCAGTCCCTCCCTCCCCCTGTCTCTCAGTCTCTCCCTCCCCCTGTCTCTCAGTCTCACCCTCCCCCTGTCTCTCAGTCCCTCCTCCCCCTGTCTCTCAGTCCCCTCCCTCCCCCTGTCTCTCAGTCCCCTCCCTCCCCCTGTCTCTCAGTCCCCTCCCTCCCCCTGTCTCTCAGTCCCCTCCCTCCCGTCTCTCAGTCCCTCCCTCCCCGTCTCTCAGTCCCCTCCCTCCCCCTGTCTCTAAGTCCCCTCCCTCCCCCTGTCTCTCAGTCCCCTCCCTCCCCCTGTCTCTCAGTCCCCTCCCTCCCGCTGTCTCTCAGTCCCTCCCTCCCCGTCTCTCAGTCTCTCCCTCCCCCTGTCTCTCAGTCTCACCCTCCCCCTGTCTCTCAGTCCCTCCTCCCCCTGTCTCTCAGTCCCCTCCCTCCCCCTGTCTCTCAGTCCCCTCCCTCCCCCTGTCTCTCAGTCCCCTCCCTCCCCCTGTCTCTCAGTCCCTCCCTCCCGTCTCTCAGTCCCTCCCTCCCCGTCTCAGTCCCCTCCCTCCCCCTGTCTCTAAGTCCCCTCCCTCCCCTGTCTCTCAGTCCCCTCCCTCCCCCTGTCTCTCAGTCCCTCCCTCCCGCTGTCCCTCCCTCCCCCTGTCTCTCAGTCCCTCCCCCCCTGTTCTCAGTCCCTCCCTCTCCCTGTCTCTCAGTCTCTCCCTCCCTCCCCCTGTCTCCCAGTCCCTCCCTCCCCCTGTCTCCCAGTCCCTCCCTCCCCGTCTCTCAGTTTCTCCCTCCCCATGTCTCTCAGTCTCTCCCTCCCCATGTCTCTCAGTCTCTCCCTCCCCCTGTCTCTCAGTCCCTCCCTCCCCCTGTCTCTCAGTCCCCTCCCTCCCCCTGTCTCTCAGTCCCCTCCCTCCCCCTGTCTCTCAGTACCCCTCCCTCCCCCTGTCTCTCAGTCCCCTCCCTCCCCCTGTCTCTCAGTCCCTCACCCCCTCCCCCTGTCCTCTCAGTCCCTCCTCCCCCGTCTCTCCCTCCCCCTGTCTCTCAGTCCCTCCCTCCCTCCCCCTGTCTCTCAGTCCCTCCCTCCCTCCCCCTGTCTCTCAGTCCTCCCTCCCCCTGTCTCTCAGTCCCTCCCTCCCCCTGTCTCTCAGTCCCCTCCCTCCCCTGTCTCTCAGTCCCTCCCTCCCCTGTCTCTCAGTCCCCTCCCTCCCCTGTCTCTCAGTCCCCTCCCTCCCCCTGTCTCTCAGTCCCCTCCCTCCCCTGTCTCTCAGTCCCTCCCTCCCCCTGTCTCTCAGTCCCTCCCTCCCCGTCTCTCCCTCCCCGTCTCTCCCTCCCCCTGTCTCTCAGTCCCCTCCTCCCCCTGTCTCTCAGTCCCCTCCCTCCCCCTGTCTCTCAGTCCCCTCCTCTCCCCCTGTCTCTCAGTCCCCTCCCTCCCCCTGTCTCTCAGTCCCTCCCTCCCCCTGTCTCTCAGTCCCTCCCTCCCCTGTCTCTCAGTCCCCTCCCTCCCCCTGTCTCTCAGTCTCTCCCTCCCCCTGTCTCTCAGTCCTCCCCCTCCCCCTGTCTCTCAGTCCCTCCTCCCCCTGTCTCTCAGTCCCCTCCCTCCCCCTGTCTCTCAGTCCCCTCCCTCCCCCTGTCTCTCAGTCCCTCCCTCCCCTGTCTCTCAGTCCCCTCTCTCCCCCTGACTCTCAGTCCCCTCCCTCCCCGTCTCTCAGTCCCCTCCCTCCCCCTGTCTCTCAGTCCCTCCCTCCCCCTGTCTCTCAGTCCCTCCCTCCCCCCTGTCTCTCAGTCCATCCCTCCCCCTGTCTCTCAGTCTCTCCCTCCCCCTGTCTCTCAGTCTCACCCTCCCCCTGTCTCTCAGTCCCCTCCCTCTCCCTGTCTCTCAGTCCCCTCTCTCTCCCTGTCTCTCAGTCCCCTCCCTCCCCTGTCTCTCAGTCCCTCCCTCCCCCTGTCCCTCCCTCCCCTGACCCTCCCTCCCCGTCTCTCAGTCCCCTCCCTCCCCCTGTCTCTCAGTCCCTCCCTCCCCCTGTCTCTCAGTCCCTCCCTCCCCCTGTCTCTCAGTCCTCCCTCCCCTGTCTCTCAGTCTCTCCCTCCCCCTGTCTCTCAGTCTCACCCTCCCCCTGTCTCTCAGTCCCTCCTCCCCCTGTCTCTCAGTCCCCTCCCTCCCCCTGTCTCTCAGTCCCCTCCCTCCCCCTGTCTCTCAGTCCCCTCCTCCCCTGTCTCTCAGTCCCTCCTCCGTCTCTCAGTCCCTCCCTCCCGTCTCTCAGTCCCCTCCCTCCCCCTGTCTCTAAGTCCCCTCCCTCCCCCTGTCTCTCAGTCCCCTCCCTCCCCCTGTCTCTCAGTCCCTCCCTCCCGCTGTCCCTCCCTCCCCCTGTCTCTCAGTCCCTCCCCCCCTGTCTCTCAGTCCCTCCCTCCCCATGTCTCTCAGTCTCTCCCTCCCCCTGTCTCTCAGTCCCTCCCTCCCCCTGTCTCTCAGTCCCCTCCCTCCCCCTGTCTCTCAGTCCCCTCCCTCCCCCTGTCTCTCAGTCCCCTCCTCCCCTGTCTCTCAGTCCCTCACCCCCTCCCCCTGTCTCTCAGTCCCTCCCTCCCCGTCTCTCCCTCCCCTGTCTCTCAGTCCCTCCCTCCTCCCCTGTCTCTCAGTCCCTCCCTCCCTCCCCCTGCCTCTCAGTCCCTCCCTCCCTCCCCTGCCTCTCAGTCCCTCCCTCCTCCCCTGCCTCTCAGTCCCTCCCCTCCCTCCCCCTGCCTCTCAGTCCTCCCTCCTCCCCCTGCCTCTCAGTCCCCTCCCTCCCCCTGCCTCTCAGTCCCCCCCTCCCCCTGTCTCTCAGTCCCTCCCTCCCTCCCCCTGTCTCTCAGTCCCTCCCTCCCCCTGTCTCTCAGTCCCCTCCCTCCCCCTGTCTCTCAGTCCCCTCCCTCCCCTGTCTCTCAGTCCCTCCCTCCCCCTGTCTCTCAGTCCCTCCCTCCCCGTCTCTCCCTCCCCCTGTCTCTCAGTCCCCTCCCTCCCCCTGTCTCTCAGTCCCCTCCCTCCCCCTGTCTCTCAGTCCCCCTCCTCTTCCCCCCTGTCTCTCAGTCCCCTCCCTCCCCCTGTCTCTCAGTCCCTCCCTCCCCCTGTCTCTCAGTCCCTCCCTCCCCCTGTCTCTCAGTCCCCTCTCTCCCCCTGACTCTCAGTCCCCTCCCTCCCCCTGTCTCTCAGTCCCCCTCCCTCCCCATGTCTCTCAGTCCCTCCCTCCCCCTGTCTCTCAGTCCCTCCCTCCCCCTGTCTCTCAGTCCCTCCTCCCCCTGTCTCTCAGTCTCTCCCTCCCCCTGTCTCTCAGTCTCACCCTCCCCCTGTCTCTCAGTCCCTCCCTCTCCCTGTCTCTCAGTCCCTCCCTCCCCCTGTCTCTCAGTCCCTCCCTCCCCCTGTCTCTCAGTCCCCTCCCTCCCCCTGTCTCTCAGTCCCCTCCCTCCCCTGTCTCTCAGTCCCTCCCTCCCCCCTGTCTCTCAGTCCCTCCCTCCCATCTCTCCCTCCCCGTCTCTCCCTCCCCCTGTCTCTCAGTCCCCTCCCTCCCCCTGTCTCTCAGTCCCCTCCCTCCCCCTGTCTCTCAGTCCCCTCTCTCCCCCTGTCTCTCAGTCCCCTCCCTCCCCCTGTCTCTCAGTCCCTCCCTCCCCCTGTCTCTCAGTCCCTCCCTCCCCCTGTCTCTCAGTCCCTCCCTCCCCCTGTCTCTCAGTCTCTCCCTCCCCCTGTCTCTCAGTCTCCCCCTCCCCCTGTCTCTCAGTCCCTCCTCCCCCTGTCTCTCAGTCCCCCTCCCTCCCCCTGTCTCTCAGTCCCCTCCCTCCCCCTGTCTCTCAGTCCCTCCTCCCCCTGTCTCTCAGTCCCCTCTCTCCCCCTGACTCTCAGTCCCCTCCCTCCCCCTGTCTCTCAGTCCCCTCCCTCCCCCTGTCTCTCAGTCCCTCCCTCCCCCTGTCTCTCAGTCCCTCCCTCCCCCTGTCTCTCAGTCCCTCCCTCCCCCTGTCTCTCAGTCCCTCCCTCCCCCTGTCTCTCAGTCTCTCCCTCCCCCTGTCTCTCAGTCTCACCCTCCCCCTGTCTCTCAGTCCCCTCCCTCTCCCTGTCTCTCAGTCCCCTCTCTCTCCCTGTCTCTCAGTCCCCTCCCTCCCCCTGTCTCTCAGTCTCTCCCTCCCCCTGTCTCTCAGTCTCCCCCTCCCCCTGTCTCTCAGTCCCTCCTCCCCCTGTCTCTCAGTCCCCTCCCTCCCCCTGTCTCTCAGTCCCCTCCCTCCCCCTGTCTCTCAGTCCCTCCTCCCCCTGTCTCTCAGTCCCCTCTCTCCCCTGACTCTCAGTCCCCTCCCTCCCCGTCTCTCAGTCCCCTCCCTCCCCCTGTCTCTCAGTCCCTCCCTCCCCCTGTCTCTCAGTCCCTCCCTCCCCCTGTCTCTCAGTCCCTCCCTCTCCCTGTCTCTCAGTCCCCTCTCTCTCCCTGTCTCTCAGTCCCCTCCCTCCCCCTGTCTCTCAGTCCCTCCCTCCCCCTGTCCCTCCCTCCCCCTGACCCTCCCTCCCCGTCTCTCAGTCCCCTCCCTCCCCCTGTCTCTCAGTCCCCTCCCTCCCCCTGTCTCTCAGTCCCCTCCCTCCCCCCTGTCTCTCAGTCCCTCCCTCCCCCTGTCTCTCAGTCTCTCCCTCCCCCTGTCTCTCAGTCTCACCCTCCCCCTGTCTCTCAGTCCCTCCTCCCCCTGTCTCTCAGTCCCCTCCCTCCCCCTGTCTCTCAGTCCCCTCCCTCCCCCTGTCTCTCAGTCCCCTCCCTCCCCCTGTCTCTCAGTCCCTCCCTCCCGTCTCTCAGTCCCTCCCTCCCCGTCTCTCAGTCCCCTCCCTCCCCCTGTCTCTAAGTCCCCTCCCTCCCCCTGTCTCTCAGTCCCCTCCCTCCCCTGTCTCTCAGTCCCTCCCTCCCGCTGTCCCTCCCTCCCCTGTCTCTCAGTCCCTCCCCCCCTGTCTCTCAGTCCCTCCCTCCCCCATGTCTCTCAGTCTCTCCTCCCCCTGTCTCTCAGTCCCTCCCTCCCCCTGTCTCTCAGTCCCCTCCCTCCCCCTGTCTCTCAGTCCCCTCCCTCCCCCTGTCTCTCAGTCCCCTCCCTCCCCCTGTCTCTCAGTCCCTCACCCCCTCCCCCTGTCTCTCAGTCCCTCCCTCCCCCGTCTCTCCCCTCCCCCTGTCTCTCAGTCCCTCCCTCCCTCCCCCTGTCTCTCAGTCCCTCCCTCCCTCCCCCTGCCTCTCAGTCCCTCCCTCCCTCCCCCTGCCTCTCAGTCCCTCCCTCCCCTCCCCCTGCCTCTCAGTCCCTCCCTCCCTCCCCCTGCCTCTCAGTCCCTCCCTCCCTCCCCCTGCCTCTCAGTCCCTCCCTCCCCCTGCCTCTCAGTCCCCCCCTCCCCCTGTCTCTCAGTCCCTCCCTCCCTCCCCCTGTCTCTCAGTCCCTCCCTCCCCCTGTCTCTCAGTCCCCTCCCTCCCCCTGTCTCTCAGTCCCCTCCCTCCCCTGTCTCTCAGTCCCTCCCTCCCCCTGTCTCTCAGTCCCTCCCTCCCCGTCTCTCCCTCCCCCTGTCTCTCAGTCCCCTCCCTCCCCCTGTCTCTCAGTCCCCTCCCTCCCCTGTCTCTCAGTCCCCTCTCTCCCCCTGTCTCTCAGTCCCCTCCCTCCCCTGTCTCTCAGTCCCTCCCTCCCCCTGTCTCTCAGTCCCTCCCTCCCCTGTCTCTCAGTCCCCTCTCTCCCCCTGACTCTCAGTCCCCTCCCTCCCCCCTGTCTCTCAGTCCCCTCCCTCCCCATGTCTCTCAGTCCCTCCTCCCCCTGTCTCTCAGTCCCTCCCTCCCCCTGTCTCTCAGTCCCTCCCTCCCCCTGTCTCTCAGTCTCTCCCTCCCCCTGTCTCTCAGTCTCACCCTCCCCCTGTCTCTCAGTCCCCTCCCTCTCCCCTGTCTCTCAGTCCCCTCCCTCCCCCTGTCTCTCAGTCCCTCCCTCCCCCTGTCTCTCAGTCCCCTCCCTCCCCCTGTCTCTCAGTCCCCTCCCTCCCTCCCCTGTCTCTCAGTCCCTCCCTCCCCCTGTCTCTCAGTCCCTCCCTCCCCATCTCTCCCCTCCCCGTCTCTCCCTCCCCCCTGTCTCTCAGTCCCCTCCCTCCCCCTGTCTCTCAGTCCCCTCCCTCCCCCTGTCTCTCAGTCCCCTCTCTCCCCCTGTCTCTCAGTCCCCCTCCCTCCCCCTGTCTCTCAGTCCCTCCCTCCCCCTGTCTCTCAGTCCCTCCCTCCCCCTGTCTCTCAGTCCCTCCCTCCCCCTGTCTCTCAGTCTCTCCCTCCCCCTGTCTCTCAGTCTCCCCCTCCCCCTGTCTCTCAGTCCCTCCTCCCCCTGTCTCTCAGTCCCTCCCTCCCCCTGTCTCTCAGTCCCCTCCCTCCCCCTGTCTCTCAGTCCCTCCTCCCCCTGTCTCTCAGTCCCCTCTCTCCCCTGACTCTCAGTCCCCTCCCTCCCCCTGTCTCTCAGTCCCCTCCCTCCCCCTGTCTCTCAGTCCCTCCCTCCCCCCTGTCTCTCAGTCCCTCCCTCCCCCTGTCTCTCAGTCCCTCCCTCCCCCTGTCTCTCAGTCCCTCCCTCCCCCTGTCTCTCAGTCTCTCCCTCCCCCTGTCTCTCAGTCTCACCCTCCCCCTGTCTCTCAGTCCCCTCCCTCTCCCTGTCTCTCAGTCCCCTCTCTCTCCCTGTCTCTCAGTCCCCTCCCTCCCCCTGTCTCTCAGTCCCTCCCCTCCCCCTGTCCCTCCCTCCCCCTGTCCCTCCCTCCACGTCTCTCAGTCCCCTCCCTCCCCCTGTCTCTCAGTCCCTCCCTCCCCCTGTCTCTCAGTCCCTCCCTCCCCCTGTCTCTCAGTCCCTCCCTCCCCCTGTCTCTCAGTCTCTCCCTCCCCCTGTCTCTCAGTCTCACCCTCCCCCTGTCTCTCAGTCCCTCCTCCCCCTGTCTCTCAGTCCCCTCCCTCCCCCTGTCTCTCAGTCCCCTCCCTCCCCCTGTCTCTCAGTCCCCCTCCCTCCCCCTGTCTCTCAGTCCCTCCCTCCCGTCTCTCAGTCCCTCCCTCCCCGTCTCTCAGTCCCCTCCCTCCCCCTGTCTCTAAGTCCCCTCCCTCCCCCTGTCTCTCAGTCCCCTCCCTCCCCCTGTCTCTCAGTCCCTCCCTCCCGCTGTCCCTCCCTCCCCCTGTCTCTCAGTCCCTCCCCCCCTGTCTCTCAGTCCCTCCCTCCCCATGTCTCTCAGTCTCTCCCTCCCCCTGTCTCTCAGTCCCCTCCCTCCCCCTGTCTCTCAGTCCCCTCCCTCCCCCTGTCTCTCAGTCCCCTCCCTCCCCCTGTCTCTCAGTCCCCTCCCTCCCCCTGTCTCTCAGTCCTCACCCCCTCCCCCTGTCTCTCAGTCCCCTCCCTCCCCCCGTCTCTCAGTCCCTCCCTCCCTCCCCCTGTCTCTCAGTCCCTCCCTCCCTCCCCCTGCCTCTCAGTCCCTCCCTCCCTCCCCCTGCCTCTCAGTCCCTCCCTCCCTCCCCCTGCCTCTCAGTCCCTCCCTCCCTCCCCCTGCCTCTCAGTCCCTCCCTCCCCCTGCCTCTCAGTCCCTCCCTCCCTCCCTCCCCCTGCCTCTCAGTCCCTCCCTCCCCCTGCCTCTCAGTCCCCTCCTCCCCCTGCCTCTCAGTCCCCCCCCCTCCCCCTGTCTCTCAGTCCCTCCCTCCCTCCCCCTGTCTCTCAGTCCCTCCCTCCCCCTGTCTCTCAGTCCCCTCCCTCCCCTGTCTCTCAGTCCCTCCTCCCTCCCCCTGTCTCTCAGTCCCTCCCTCCCCCTGTCTCTCAGTCCCCTCCCTCCCCCTGTCTCTCAGTCCCCTCCCTCCCCTGTCTCTCAGTCCCTCCCTCCCCGTCTCTCAGTCCCTCCCTCCCCGTCTCTCCCTCCCCCCTGTCTCTCAGTCCCCTCCCTCCCCTGTCTCTCAATCCCCTCCCTCCCCCTGTCTCTCAGTCCCCTCTCTCCCCCTGTCTCTCAGTCCCCTCCCTCCCCCTGTCTCTCAGTCCCTCCCTCCCCCTGTCTCTCAGTCCCTCCCTCCCCCTGTCTCTCAGTCCCCTCTCTCCCCCTGACTCTCAGTCCCCTCCTCCCCCTGTCTCTCAGTCCCCTCCCTCCCCATGTCTCTCAGTCCCTCCCTCCCCCTGTCTCTCAGTCCCTCCCTCCCCCTGTCTCTCAGTCCCTCCCTCCCCCTGTCTCTCAGTCCCTCCCTCCCCCTGTCTCTCAGTCTCTCCCTCCCCCTGTCTCTCAGTCTCACCCTCCCCCTGTCTCTCAGTCCCCTCCCTCTCCCTGTCTCTCAGTCCCCTCTCTCTCCCTGTCTCTCAGTCCCCTCCCTCCCCCTGTCTCTCAGTCCCTCCCTCCCCCTGTCCCTCCCTCCCCCTGTCCCTCCCTCCCCGTCTCTCAGTCCCCTCCCTCCCCCTGTCTCTAAGTCCCCTCCCTCCCCCTGTCTCTAAGTCCCCTCCCTCCCCCTGTCTCTAAGTCCCCTCCCTCCCCCTGTCTCTAAGTCCCCTCCCTCCCCCTGTCTCTAAGTCCCCTCCCTCCCCCTGTCTCTCAGTCCCCTCCCTCCCCCTGTCTCTCAGTCCCTCCCTCCTGCTGTCCCTCCCTCCCCCTGTCTCTCAGTCCCTCCCTCCCCCTGTCTCTCAGTCCCTCCTTCCCCGTCTCTCAGTCCCTCCCTCCCCTGTCTCTCAGTCCCTCCCTCCCCCTGTCTCTCAGTCCCCTCCTCCCCCTGTCTCTCAGTCTCTCCCTCCCCCTGTCTCTCAGTCTCCCCCTCCCCCTGTCTCTCAGTCCCTCTTCCCCCTGTCTCTCAGTCCCCTCCCTCCCCCTGTCTCTCAGTCCCCTCCCTCCCCCTGTCTCTCAGTCCCTCCTCCCCCTGTCTCTCAGTCCCCTCTCTCCCCCTGACTCTCAGTCCCTCCCTCCCCCTGTCTCTCAGTCCCCTCCCTCCCCCTGTCTCTCAGTCCCTCCCTCCCCCTGTCTCTCAGTCCCTCCCTCCCCCTGTCTCTCAGTCCCTCCCTCCCCCTGTCTCTCAGTCTCTCCCTCCCCCTGTCTCTCAGTCTCACCCTCCCCCTGTCTCTCAGTCCCCTCCCTCTCCCTGTCTCTCAGTCCCCTCTCTCTCCCTGTCTCTCAGTCCCCTCCCTCCCCCTGTCTCTCAGTCCCTCCCTCCCCCTGTCCCTCCCTCCCCCTGTCCCTCCCTCCCCGTCTCTCAGTCCCCTCCCTCCCCCTGTCTCTAAGTCCCCTCCCTCCCCCTGTCTCTCAGTCCCCTCCCTCCCCCTGTCTCTCAGTCCCTCCCTCCCGTCTCTCAGTCCCTCCCTCCCCGTCTCTCAGTCCCCTCCCTCCCCCTGTCTCTAAGTCCCCTCCCTCCCCCTGTCTCTCAGTCCCCTCCCTCCCCCTGTCTCTCAGTCCCTCCCTCCCGCTGTCCCTCCCTCCCCCTGTCTCTCAGTCCCTCCCCCCCTGTCTCTCAGTCCCTCCCTCCCCATGTCTCTCAGTCTCTCCCTCCCCCTGTCTCTCAGTCCCTCCCTCCCCCTGTCTCTCAGTCCCCTCCCTCCCCTGTCTCTCAGTCCCCTCCCTCCCCCTGTCTCTCAGTCCCCTCCCTCCCCCTGTCTCTCAGTCCCTCACCCCCTCCCCCTGTCTCTCAGTCCCCTCCCTCCCCCCGTCTCTCAGTCCCTCCCTCCCTCCCCCTGTCTCTCAGTCCCTCCCTCCCTCCCCCTGCCTCTCAGTCCCTCCCTCCCTCCCCCTGCCTCTCAGTCCCTCCCTCCCTCCCCCTGCCTCTCAGTCCCTCCCTCCCTCCCCCTGCCTCTCAGTCCCTCCCTCCCCCTGCCTCTCAGTCCCTCCCTCCCTCCCTCCCCCTGCCTCTCAGTCCCTCCCTCCCCCTGCCTCTCAGTCCCCTCCTCCCCCTGCCTCTCAGTCCCCCCCCCTCCCCCTGTCTCTCAGTCCTCCCTCCTCCTCCCCCTGTCTCTCAGTCCCTCCCTCCCCCTGTCTCTCAGTCCCCTCCCTCCCCTGTCTCTCAGTCCCTCCCTCCCTCCCCCTGTCTCTCAGTCCCTCCCTCCCCCTGTCTCTCAGTCCCCTCCCTCCCCCTGTCTCTCAGTCCCCTCCCTCCCCTGTCTCTCAGTCCCTCCCTCCCCGTCTCTCAGTCCCTCCCTCCCGTCTCTCCCTCCCCCTGTCTCTCAGTCCCCTCCCTCCCCCTGTCTCTCAATCCCCTCCCTCCCCCTGTCTCTCAGTCCCCTCTCTCCCCCTGTCTCTCAGTCCCCTCCCTCCCCCTGTCTCTCAGTCCCTCCCTCCCCCTGTCTCTCAGTCCCTCCCTCCCCCTGTCTCTCAGTCCCTCTCTCCCCCTGACTCTCAGTCCCCTCCCTCCCCCTGTCTCTCAGTCCCCCTCCCTCCCCATGTCTCTCAGTCCCCTCCCTCCCCCTGTCTCTCAGTCCCTCCCTCCCCCTGTCTCTCAGTCCCTTCCCTCCCCCTGTCTCTCAGTCCCTCCCTCCCCCTGTCTCTCAGTCTCTCCCTCCCCCTGTCTCTCAGTCTCACCCTCCCCCTGTCTCTCAGTCCCCTCCCTCTCCCTGTCTCTCAGTCCCCTCTCCTCTCCCCTGTCTCTCAGTCCCCTCCCTCCCCCTGTCTCTCAGTCCCTCCCTCCCCCTGTCCCTCCCTCCCCCTGTCCCTCCCTCCCCGTCTCTCAGTCCCCTCCCTCCCCCTGTCTCTAAGTCCCCTCCCTCCCCCTGTCTCTAAGTCCCCTCCCTCCCCCTGTCTCTAAGTCCCCCGTCCCTCCCCCTGTCTCTAAGTCCCCCTCCCTCCCCCTGTCTCTAAGTCCCCTCCCTCCCCCTGTCTCTCAGTCCCCTCCCTCCCCCTGTCTCTCAGTCCCTCCCTCCTGCTGTCCCTCCCTCCCCGTCTCTCAGTCCCTCCCTCCCCCTGTCTCTCAGTCCCTCCTTCCCCGTCTCTCAGTCCCTCCCTCCCCTGTCTCTCAGTCCCCTCCCTCCC
>NW_027457288.1:0-141083 GCF_040206685.1 Ascaphus truei
GTAGATTTTTGGGTGATTTGTCAAGCACTGTATATATATATATATATATATGTGTATGTATGTGTATGTATATGTATGTGTATGTATATATATGTGTGTGTGTGTATGTGTATATATATGTGTATGTATGTGTATGTATGTGTGTGTGTGTGTATGTATGTATGTATATATATATGTATGTATGTATATATGTGTGTGTGTGTATGTGTATATATATATGTATGTATGTATGTATGTGTATGTATGTATGTATATATATATGTATGTATGTATGTATATGTGTGTGTGTGTGTGTATATATGTGTGTGTGTGTGTGTGTGTGTGTGTGTGTGTATATATATGTGTATGTGTGTGTGTGTGTGTGTGTGTGTGTGTGTGTGTATGTATGTGTGTGTGTGTGTGTGTGTGTGTGTGTGTGTGTGTGTATATATATATACACAGATTGATTTTACCAGATGGAGGTCTGGGAAAAACGAGACAGCACACAGCCAGGGAAATCCAAAGATATTGTATTCAAGATAAATACATGGCACTGCATCCAACGTTTCGGTCATCAAAGTGTGACCTTCCTCAGGGACGTGCAGTGTGTGAATGCTAGTGCACCACCTTATATACCCACATCTATCAAACCATAATTAAAAAATAATCATGCTCCATCTGGTAAAATCAATCTGTGTATGTGCATATATGAGATAAGCATCAGTGGATCATTTGTTTACAGTGTGCCAACTGCCCTCTGTATGTATGTATGTATATATATATATATATATATGTATATGTATATATGTATATAATACATTCATACAGTGGCAGGACGGCCTCGCGGCGGGGTCAGTAGGACGCTAGACACGATGGGAAACGTTCAACTATAGTGGTTTATTAGCCACAACCAAAATAAGTACGGGTGCACTGTCCCTTTAAGAAACTACTTTCTTGAAATTAAAGCCTATTCCCGTTAGGGAAACTAACTCACTTCTTGAGCCCTTACTAACAGGGCAGCAGCTAATCCGGTTATGCCCAAAACATATGCTACACAAAGGATAACCAATAAGTATAAGAATAAAGTCTTATCTGTTTTGCAGCTCCAACAGCAACACGGTTCCAGGGAGCAGGCTGTGTCCAGCCTCGCAGCAATCTTTATCCTGGGTTGGGGTCCCAGCTGGTCCCAGCAGCAAAGCTCCTCGCAGGACTGGGGGACCAGAGCAACAGCTATGGCTTCCTAGCCGGGAGAAGTCTCTCCACCCTCACATGGAAAAACAAGCTCACCTTGTGTGAGCAACTTCCTACTTTTTAAAGCACTTGTTTCACTGATGAGTTCAGCCCCTGTTTAATCAGTCTTCAGCTGCTGCTCTTTCTCTGAGGAGATTAACGCTCTGTGTACTGGCTGCAGCGTCTCTCCATTCACTGTTCCAGCCTACTGAGTCAGTGACTCTGTCACAATACATACATACATACATACATACATACATACATACATACACACACACACACACTTGTGTGATAAAGAAAGTACACCCTCTTTGAATTCTATGGTTTTACATATCAGGACATAATAACAATCATCTGTTCCTTAGCAGGCCTTAAAATTAGTTAAATACAACCTCAGATGAACAACAACACATGACATATTACACCGTGTCATGATTTATTTAACAAAAATAAAGCCAAAATGGAGAAGCCATGTGTGAAAAACTAAGTTCACCCTTACTGCTTCCATGGGAATTAAGATGCTAAGTAGCAGACAGGTGCTGCTAATCAAAAGGGGTGGACTCACCCCTCATCTCTCGCCCATTCCCCCGGGATGCTTGCCCCAACTTCCCAACACTGGGACCCAAGCTCCACTAATCTACCCATGGTCACCCCACTGCCCCACCCCACTGACGGTTACCCCAACCCCCCACTCCACCCCAGGAGAAGGGGAATGAGATAGGACACCGGGAAACGGGGAGTGGGGGGAGAGGGGTGAGAGTGATGGGACACCAGGGAGAGGGGGTGAGATGGGACACTGGAGAGAGAGGGGTTGAGATGGGACACTGGAGAGAGAGGGGTTGAGATGGGACACGGGGGTGAGATGGGACACGGGGGGAGAGATGGGACACTGGGGAGAGAGGGGGTGAGATGCGACACCGGAGAGAGGGGGAGGGGGGTGGGTGAGAGAGATGGGACACCGGGGAGAGAGGGGGTGAGATGGGACACCGGGGAGAGAAGGGGTGAGATGGGACACTGGAGAGAGAGGGGGTGAGATGGGACACGGGGTGAGATGGGACACGGGGGTGAGATGGGACACTGGGGAGAGAGGGGGTGAGATGGGACACGAGGGGGCGAGATGGGACACGAGGGGTGAGATGGGATACTGGGGAGAGGGGTTGAGATGGGACACGAGGGGGCAAGATGGGACACTGGGAGAGAGGGGGTGAGATGGGACACTGGGGAGAGAGGGGGTGATATGGGACACTAGGGAGAGAGGGGGTGATATGGGACACTAGGGAGAGAGGGGGTGAGATGGGACACTGGGGAGAGAGGGGGTGAGATGGGACACGAGGGGGCGAGATGGGACACGAGGGGGCGAGATGGGACATGAGGGGGCGAGATGGGACACTGGGGAGAGAGGGGGTGAGATGTGACACGAGGGGGTGAGATGGGACACAAAGGGGCGAGATGGGACACGAGGGGGCGAGATGGGACACAAGGGGGCGAGATGGGACACTGGGGAGAGAGGGGACACGAGGGGGCAAGATGGGACACTGGGGAGAGAGGGGGTGAGATGGGACACGAGGGGGTGAGATGGGACACAAAGGGGCGAGATGGGACACGAGGGGGCAAGATGGGACACAAGGGGGCAAGATGGGACACTGGGGAGAGAGGGGACACGAGGGGGCAAGATGGGACACTGGGGAGAGGGGGTGAGATGGGACACGGGGGTGAGATGGGACACGGGAGAGAGGGAGAGGGGGGGAGAGATGGGACACGGGGGAGCGAGGGCGAGGGGGGGAGAGATGGGACACGGGGGAGAGAGGGAGAGGGGGGGAGAGATGGGACACGGGGGAGAGGGAGAGGGGGGGAGAGATGGGACACGGGGGAGAGGGAGAGGGGGGGAGAGAGGGGGGGAGAGAGGGGGGGAGATGGGACACCGGGGAGAGGGGGGTGGGTGAGAGAGATGGGACACCGGGGAGAGAGGGGGTGAGATGGGACACTGGGGAGAGAAGGGGTGAGATGGACACTAGGAGAGAGGGGGTGAGATGGGACACTGGGGAGAGAGGGGTGAGATGGGACACAGGGGTGAGATGGGACACGGGGGTGAGATAGGACACTGGTGAGAGAGGGGGTGAGATGGGACACGAGGGGGCAAGATGGGACACGAGGGGGCAAGATGGGACACTGGGGAGAGAGGGGGTGAGATGGGACACGAGGGGGCGAGATGAGACACGAGGGGGCAAGATGGGACACTGGGGAGAGAGGGGATGAGATGGGACACTGGGGAGAGAGGGGGGATGAGATGGGACACTGGAGAGAGAGAGGGGATGAGATGGGACACCGGGGAGAGGGGGGTGAGAGAGATGGGACACTGGGGAGAGAGGGGGTGAGATGGGACACTGGGGAGAGAGGGGGCGAGATGGGACACGAGGGGGCGAGATGGGACACGAGGGGGCGAGATGGGACACGAGGGGGCGAGATGGGACACTGGGGAGAGAGGGGGTGAGATGGGACACCGGGGAGAGGGGTGGGGGGTGAGAGAGATGGGACACTGGGGAGAGAGGGGGTGAGATGGGACACTGGGGAGAGAGGGGGTGAGATGGGACACCGGGGAGAGGGGGGGGTGAGAGAGATGGGACACTGGGGAGAGAGGGGGTGAGATGGGACACTGGGGAGAGAGGGGTGAGATGGGACACTGGGGAGAGAGGGACTGAGATGGGACACTGGGGAGAGGGGGTGAGATGGGACACTGGGGAGAGGGGGTGAGATGGGACACTGGGGAGAGGGGGTGAGATGGGACACTGGGGAGAGAGGGGGCGAGATGGGACACTGGGGAGAGAGAGGATGATATGGGACACTGGGGAGAGAGGGGGTGACATGGGACACTGGGGAGTGAGGGGATGAGATGGGACACTGGGCCACCCCCCCCCCCCCCTGTGTCTGCCCACCTCGTTAACCTGTGCCTGCCGAGCTCGTTACCTTGTGCCTGCCCACATCGTTACCTTGTGCCTGCCCCCCCTCGTTACCCTGTGCCTGCCCACATCGTTACCTTGTGCCTGCCCCCCCTCGTTACCCTGTGCCTGCCCCCCCCTAGTTACCCTGTGCCTACCCCCCCTCGTTACCCTGTGCCTGCCCCCCTCCTTACCCTGTGCCTGCCTGTGACGGGGGAGGGGTGCCAACCATGTAATAAAGGGGTCATCCCCATTAGGCACCCCCTTCCACCGTCTGGGAACTGAGGGGTTAACCAGAAATGTACTGATAATACATATGTTCCCCTGCTTCACAACCAAAAGGTACGTCCCTTGGTTATCCTATTCCCACATTTAGAGGGAATTAATGTATGATTATTCCCCTGGCTCATGGCAAACTGTTGTATTTGCTAGATGTGTATATTGTTACAATTCTTGGAGTGGCATCCCCGGTTGGGGTCAAGTGAGCGGCTAACCGCTAAGGCAATGAAGGGGTTAACCACCCGTGCCAGGTTTATTGTGGGTAGCAGGGGTGGGTGAAGGGGTATTTGGCCCTTGGTGGGTGTTTAGGCCTTGCGAGGGGACTGCGGGTGGAGTTAACCCCTTCATTACCTTAGCGGTTAATACTGCTAAGGTAATGAAGGGGTTAACCCCTCCCGCTACCCACCCGCAAGGTCTAAACACCCATCCTTGGGGCTAATACCCCCTTCACCCACAATAAAAACACTACACACTACAGCCCCACTACCCACCTCCTAGGCCCCCAATAAACATTACTATATCAAATACACTCCCCTCATCCCGTCCCCTAACACATGCAGTACAGTAATGGGCAAAATTACTATTATCCATATATGGATAATAATGCATTTGCCCATTTAAAATAAAATAAGCAGAATTAATAAATTAAATACATCTTGCACTCACCCCTGCCAGGCACCCACGATGAAGGCCGTCCTCATCCTCACCCTGTCCCTGCCCTCCGGTGCTGAAAAAAATACACAAGAATAGAAAGAGCCAATCTAATGTCCCCTAACCCCTTAATCACCTTAGCGGTTAGTAACCGCTAGAGTAATTAATGGGTTAACCCACCCTCACCCACTACCCACCCAGGAGTCCTAACCACCCTTCTCCAGATATGGATAATAGATTATTTGCCCATTATTAAACACATAAACCAGCATAAAGTAAATAAAAACCGTTCTACTTACCACAGCAATATGATGGATGTCCACGTCAGAATACAGCAGGTGTCCTCCGTTGCCACAAAAATACATAGCAAATACATTCTAATGTCCCCTAACGCCTTAATTACCTTATTGGTTAATAACCGCGAAAGTAACTAAGGAGTTAACCCAACCTGCCCCGATACCCACCCACAAGGCCTAACCACCCACCCCAGGCAACTACCCTACCATATGGGCATGATTAACCAATATACAAAGAAATGGTTAAGGATTACCAAAACATGCAAAAATAAAAACATCACATTGCAAAAATAAACACAACACATCTCAAAATCCAAACACCACATAGCAAAATCAAAATCCAAACACCACATAGCAAAATCAAAATCAAAACATCAAATATCAAAGCAAAATTAAAACATTACAGTGCCAAATATGAAACACAGCAGATCTCCAAATAAAATCATGATATAGCCAATTGTAAAACCCACCAAATCCCAAAATCAAAACATCACATAGCCAATTAAATATCTAACAAATGCTTTTTAATAGTGGCTTCTTTTTGGTAGTTAGATTTTGGTTGAAGATGTTACTTTGAACATTTATTTCAGAAGTGTTTGGTTTTGGGATTTTTATAGTGAATTGTGTAATTGATTTTAGATTGGATTAATTGATGGTAATTTATTTCGGTTTACTTCTTACTTTGTTTTTATTTTATTATTGTTTGGATGGCATTGTATATTTTTTGTATTTGTTTCTTTTAGTTTGAACATTGATTGGCATAGTGTATGCACAGATTAATTGCATCATGCACACACTGTTACAATTCAATTGTTTGATTGGCATTTGTTAGATATTTAATTGGCTATGGGATGTTTTGATTTTGATTTGCTATATGATGTTTTGATTTTGCTATGTGGTGTTTTGATTTTGCAATGTTTTGATTTTGGCATGTTTTGTTAATCCTTAACCATTTCTTTGAATATTGGTTAATCATGCCCATATTATATATTATATATATATAAAATATATATATATATATATATATATATATATATATATATATATATATATATATATATATATATATATATGAACAACAAGAAAAGAAAGCGCCCGATCCTAGTGCAGCATGAAAAAATACAATTTAATAAAAATGAATATGAATAAAACCAACAAATGCGAACTCACAAACACAGGATAAATAAATGCATATAATGAGTATACTCATTCGCCAACCGCCCACGTTGTGCCTTGGATGGCGCGCCCTCTCTCTGTCTGTCTGGGTTTTCTCAGCTCTGCTGAACCGACATCCAGCAGGGGATACAGGAAAAAGCTCACCACAATGTGACCCGGAAGTCCTCCACAATGTTAGTGTATCCGGATATGAGGTCTGTAGTCCGTGACCCCGCGATGCAGGGGCTGATCAGAGAAGTCTCTCTGCACTCCCAAAGGCAGTCCGTAATGAGGTGGGCAGTGAGGATAGAGTCAAAATATATATCACAGTGTGACAGCAGCTAAAAAACGCTCTTCTCTACGCGTTTCTTCACATAAAGTGATTTCATCAGGAGATATCTGACCAGTCTATGTCAGAACATATTTATAGTGATGAGTCAATCAACCACTTGGTAGCTTAATTAGTATAAACACATGTGTGATGACAATTAAAGGAACAAACATTAATTGAAGACAATGAGTGTCCTGTTCATAGTGCACAACACCTTGCAATATCAATTAGTTATATAATTAAAAATTGGCAGATCCATAATGTTATCAAATGCCTAAAACAAGTGTAAACATGTAGTATATATAAACAATATTGCATGAATATACTATTATGATAAAATTCATTCAGGACTGCATTCAATATATTTATGGGTGTGTGAGTACTAAGAAATAATCACCAATTTATACATACACCCAATAATGATTACTGAGAACTCAATTGGATATCCTTATTAGTGGGAATACTTGCAGCCCTGAATGTTCTCATCTATGTCAGATTGATGAATGCACAGATAAAACAATGATGTGTTCTTATTTAGAATCCTAATTGTCTGGATTCCCTAACCAACCTGTGTCAGTATATATGGGACCTCAGACATGGGCTAATAGGATCTGTAGCATGATAATTAATGAATATTCATTTAGAAGAAATGAATAACCTGGAGGAAATAATTGGGGATAAAATATATATATATATATATATATATATATATATATATATATATTATATATATATATACATACCGGCACCCCATAACGGGGCCTGTATCTCGGGAAGCACCCCCTGCACATCTACACTATGAATAACATTTTATTTAAAAATATTTTTTTTCTAGCAAAATTTGTGCAGAGAGAGTGGCGGATCTCTCTGCTGCAGGCAGTTGTCGCCACGGAGCCCTTTACGGCAGGCAGACTGTCTCGCCACCGGCTACTCGCAACCAGAACAGGTTGCTCTCACAGGTATTCGGACCATCCTGCATACCGTGAGAGCAACTCACCAAAAACATGGCGAGTTCAAACCCCTGCCGAAAGTGCTTTTTTGCCGCTTACTGCACGACCCCCATAGTGTATAGTACAGCACCCCAAACGCACCTCAACAAACATGACATTCGTTATCACTCAATATGCCGTTTTGTCTCACTATTAACGCCCACCATTGGCATATGATAATTGGAAAAGGTTGGCTATCCCTTGAGTCCTGACGAAACATAATTCTGTCCTCTCTCTGGTTTTCTGGACAATTTACCCAATTATCTGAGCAGGCTTCTCACCCCTGCTTTACTAAGCAGTTATGTTCTGGGATCAACCTCCAGAAACCTGCTTATAGTCCCAAGGTTCAATGATGAATCAGGCCGTTCTTCCTTCTTGTATCGATCCCCCAGTGCCGGAATAATTTACCCGAGTCTCTCAAATCCGCCTCCCAAGTCCCTTCAAGACCGCAGCTGCTTCCTACTTTAAACACGCTTGTAACTGTGACTTGTAATGCGGTCACCTTAACCGTGTGCCTGGGACATGCATGAAAAATGAGAGCACCTCTCAATGGTAAAGTATAGACAACGCGACAGAAGAAAGACAGCACGTGAGGCAGAGAGTGGGTGGTCTGTCCCAGGAGCCGAGCCGGAACAACGGCCTGACCGGAAATCAGGCGCCAACCTTGGAGATCGTATCCCTGCGGCCGCCACCTCCCCAAGTCAACAGCCTGTCCCGGGGGCCCCTGCCCATCGCGCGTCACTCACCTTGAGCTTCTTGTTGAGTTTGCAGCAGTATCTGTAGAGCAGCGCAAGGTTCAGAGGCCCAAAATCTGCGTAGAAGCTGAGAATACAAAGACGCGTCACAGCGTAACTATAACATCTCTTACCACAGAGAGACGCAAAGCCTCACAGCGTTACTATATCATCTCTTACCTCCGAGAGACGCAAAGCCTCACAGCGTTACTATATCATCTCTTACCACAGAGAGACGCAAAGCCTCACAGCGTAACTATAACATCTCTAACCGCCGAGAGACGCAAAGCCTCACAGCGTTACTATAACATCTTACCTCCGAGAGACGCAAAGCCTCACAGCGTTACTATAACATCTCTTACCTCCGAGAGACGCAAAGCCTCACAGCGTTACTATAACATCTCTTACCTCCGAGAGACGCAAAGCCTCACAGCGTTACTATATCATCTCTTACCTCCGAGAGACGCAAAGCCTCACAGCGTTACTATAACATCTCTTACCTCAGAGAGACACAAAGCCTCACAGCGTTACTATAACATCTCTTACCACCAAGAGACGCAAAGCCTCACAGCGTTACTATAACATCTCTTACCTCCTAGAGACGCAAAGCCTCACAGCGTTAGGCTAAGGCCCCGCTCCCTCAGTCAGCGCGCCCGCACTGCAGACAGGCGGCGCGCTGACAGGCACAGACCGCGATATGCGGTCTGTAGGGAGCCGTGAGCCGGAGCGGGTGGCAGTGGGAGGGGGGGGGCGTGGTTTGAACGGAGGGACCCGCTACTCCCCCCTCCCTCCACGGGCTCGGGCTCCCGGGCTGCAGGAGGGAGCTGCTGCGGGCTGCTGGAAGGTAAGCAGCTCCCTCCCCTTTCCCCCACAAATGCCCTCCTCACACACACACACACACACACACACACACACACACACACCACCCCCTACCTTGTGTAGGAAGCTGTCTGACAGCTCACGCCCCCGCCGCTGATAGGCTCATCAGCGCACCACGTGACGCGTCACCGCTCGGGATCACTATTTTCTTGCATCCCCTGGCGGCTGACACGTCACAGCACGTTGTGAGCCGTGCAGCAAGGGGGGACTGGGACCGGCTCAGAAGGATTCCCCTGCTGGTGGGAAACGCTCACACGGCCGCCCGCGCCGCCGGGCGCAGCAGGTCCCAGCCCGTATTATAACATCTCTTACCTCAGAGAGACGCAAAGCCTCACAGCGTTACTATAACATCTCTTACCTCCGAGACGCAAAGCCTCACAGAGTTACTATAACATCTCTTACCTCCGAGAGACGCAAAGCCTCACAGCGTTACTATAACATCACTTACCTCAGAGAGACGCAAAGCCTCACAGCGTTACTATAACATCTCTTACCTCAGAGAGACGCAAAGCCTCACAGCGTTACTATAACATCTCTTACCTCAGAGAGACGCAAAGCCTCACAGCTTTACTATAACATCTCTTACCTCCGAGAGATGCAAAGCCTCACAGCGTTACTATAACATCTCTTACCTCCGAGAGACGCAAAGCCTCACAGCGTTACTATAACATCACTTACCTCCGAGAGACGCAAAGCCTCACAGCGTTACTATAACATCTGTTACCTACCAGAGACGCAAAGCCTCACAGCGTTACTATAACATCTCTTACCTCCGAGAGACGCAAAGCCTCACAGCGTTACTATAACATCTCTTACCTCCGAGAGACGCAAAGCCTCACAGCGTAACTATAACATCTCTTACCACAGAGAGACGCAAAGCCTCACAGCGTTACTATAATATCTCTTACCTCCGAGAGACGCAAAGCCTCACAGCTTTACTATAACATCTCTTACCGCCGAGAGACGCAAAGCCTCACAGCGTAACTATAACATCTCTTACCGCCGAGAGACGCAAAGCCTCACAGCGTTACTATAACATCTCTTACCGCCGAGAGATGCAAAGCCTCACAGCGTTACTATAACATCTCTTACCTCAGAGAGACGCAAAGCCTCACAGCGTTACTATAATATCTCTTACCTCCGAGAGATGCAAAGCCTCACAGCGTTACTATAACATCTGTTACCTCAGAGAGACGCAAAGCCTCACAGCGTAACTATAATATCTCTTACCGCCGAGAGACGCAAAGCCTCACAGCGTTACTATAACATCTCTTACCGCCGAGAGACACAAAGCCTCACAGCGTTACTATAACATCTCTTACCTCCGAGACGCAAAGCCTCACAGCGTTACTATAACATCTCTTACCGCCGAGAGACGCAAAGCCTCACAGCGTTACTATAACATCTCTTACCGCCGAGAGACGCAAAGCCTCACAGCGTTACTATAACATCTCTTACCTCAGAGACGCAAAGCCTCACAGCGTTACTATAACATCTCTTACCTCCGAGAGACGCAAAGCCTCACAGCGTTACTATAACATCTCTTACCTCCGAGAGAAGCAAAGCCTCACAGCGTTACTATAACATCTCTTACCGCCGAGAGACGCAAAGCCTCACAGCGTTACTATAACATCTCTTACCTCCGAGAGACGCAAAGCCTCACAGCGTTACTATAACATCTCTTACCTCCGAGAGACGCAAAGCCTCACAGCGTTACTATAACATCTCTTACCTCCGAGAGACGCAAAGCCTCACAGCGTTACTATAACATCTCTTACCGCCGAGAGACGCAAAGCCTCACAGCGTTACAATAACATCTCTTACCTCGGAGAGACGCAAAGCCTCACAGCGTTACTATAACATCTCTTACCGCCGAGAGATGCAAAGCCTCACAGCGTTACTATAACATCTCTTACCTCAGAGAGACGCAAAGCCTCACAGCGTTACTATAACATCTCTTACCACCAAGAGACGCAAAGCCTCACAGCGTTACTATAACATCTCTTACCTCCGAGAGACGCAAAGCCTCACAGCGTTACTATAATATCTCTTACCTCCGAGAGACGCAAAGCCTCACAGCGTTACTATAACATCTCTTACCTCAGAGAGACGCAAAGCCTCACAGCGTTACTATAACATCTCTTACCGCCGAGAGACGCAAAGCCTCACAGCGTAACTATAACATCTCTTACCTCCGAGAGACGCAAAGCCTCACAGCGTTACTATAACATCTCTTACCGCCGAGAGACGCAAAGCCTCACAGCGTTACTATAACATCTCTTACCGCCGAGAGACGCAAAGCCTCACAGCGTTACTATAACATCTCTTACCTCCGACAGACGCAAAGCCTCACAGCGTTACTATAACATCTCTTACCGCCGAGAGACGCAAAGCCTCACAGCGTTACTATAACATCTCTTACCGCCGAGAGACGCAAAGCCTCACAGCGTTACTATAACATCTCTTACCTCAGAGAGACGCAAAGCCTCACAGCGTTACTATAACATCTGTTACCTCAGAGAGACGCAAAGCCTCACAGCGTTACTATAACATCTCTTACCTCAGAGAGACGCAAAGCCTCACAGCGTTACTATAACATCTGTTACCTACCAGAGACGCAAAGCCTCACAGCGTTACTATAACATCTCTTACCTCCGACAGACGCAAAGCCTCACAGCGTTACTATAACATCTCTTACCTCAGAGAGACGCAAAGCCTCACAGCGTTACTATAACATCTCTTACCACCGAGAGACGCAAAGCCTCACAGCGTAACTATAATATCTCTTACCTCCGAGAGACGCAAAGCCTCACAGCGTTACTATAACATCTCTTACCTCCGAGACGCAAAGCCTCACAGCGTTACTATAACATCTCTTACCTCAGAGAGACGCAAAGCCTCACAGCGTTACTATAACATCTCTTACCTCAGAGAGACGCAAAGCCTCACAGCGTTACTATAACATCTCTTACCTCAGAGAGACGCAAAGCCTCACAGCGTTACTATAACATCTCTTACCTCAGAGAGACGCAAAGCCTCACAGCGTTACTATAACATCTCTTACCTCCGAGACGCAAAGCCTCACAGCGTTACTATAACATCTCTTACCTCAGAGAGACGCAAAGCCTCACAGCGTTACTATAACATCTCTTACCTCCGAGAGACGCAAAGCCTCACAGCGTTACTATAACATCTCTTACCGCCGAGAGACGCAAAGCCTCACAGCGTTACTATAACATCTCTTACCTCAGAGAGACGCAAAGCCTCACCGCGTTACTATAACATCTCTTACCTCAGAGAGACGCAAAGCCTCACAGCGTTACTATAACATCTCTTACCTCAGAGAGACGCAAAGCCTCACAGCGTTACTATAACATCTCTTACCTCCGAGAGACGCAAAGCCTCACAGCGTTACTATAACATCTCTTACCTCCGAGAGACGCAAAGCCTCACAGCGTTACTATAACATCTCTTACCTCAGAGAGACGCAAAGCCTCACAGCGTTACTATAACATCTCTTACCTCCGAGAGACGCAAAGCCTCACAGCGTTACTATAACATCTCTTACCTCCGACAGACGCAAAGCCTCACAGCGTTACTATAACATCTCTTACCTCAGAGAGACGCAAAGCCTCACAGCGTTACTATAACATCTCTTACCACCGAGAGACGCAAAGCCTCACAGCGTTACTATAACATCTCTTACCTCCGAGAGACGCAAAGCCTCACAGCGTTACTATAACATCTGTTACCTCAGAGAGACGCAAAGCCTCACAGCGTTACTATAACATCTCTTACCACCGAGAGACGCAAAGCCTCACAGCGTTACTATAACATCTCTTACCTCCGAGAGACGCAAAGCCTCACAGCGTTACTATAACATCTCTTACCACCGAGAGACGCAAAGCCTCACAGCGTTACTATAACATCTCTTACCGCCGAGACACGCAAAGCCTCACAGCGTTACTATAACATCTCTTACCTCCGAGAGACGCAAAGCCTCACAGCGTTACTATAACATCTCTTACCACCGAGAGACGCAAAGCCTCACAGTGTTACTATAACATCTCTTACCGCCGAGAGACGCAAAGCCTCACAGCGTAACTATAATATCTCTTACCTCCGAGAGACGCAAAGCCTCACAGCGTTACTATAACATCTCTTACCTCAGAGAGACGCAAAGCCTCACAGCGTTACTATAACATCTCTTACCTCAGAGAGACGCAAAGCCTCACAGCGTTACTATAACATCTCTTACCGCCGAGAGACGCAAAGCCTCACAGCGTTACTATAACATCTCTTACCTCCGAGAGACGCAAAGCCTCACAGCGTTACTATAACATCTCTTACCTCCGAGAGACGCAAAGCCTCACAGCGTTACTATAACATCTCTTACCTCAGAGAGACGCAAAGCCTCACAGCGTTACTATAACATCTCTTACCTCAGAGAGACGCAAAGCCTCACAGCGTTACTATAACATCTCTTAGCTCAGAGAGACGCAAAGCCTCACAGCGTTACTATAACATCTCCTACCTCCGAGAGACGCAAAGCCTCACAGCGTTACTATAACATCTCTTACCGCCGAGAGACGCAAAGCCTCACAGCGTTACTATAACATCTCTTACCTCCGACAGACGCAAAGCCTCACAGCGTTACTATAACATCTCTTACCACCGAGAGACGCAAAGCCTCACAGCGTTACTATAACATCTCTTACCTCCGAGAGACGCAAAGCCTCACAGCGTTACTATAACATCTCTTAACTCAGAGAGACGCAAAGCCTCACAGCGTTACTATAACATCTCTTAACTCAGAGAGATGCAAAGCCTCACAGCGTTACTATAACATCTCTTACCTCCGAGACGCAAAGCCTCACAGCGTTACTATAACATCTCTTACCTCAGAGAGACGCAAAGCCTCACAGCGTTACTATAACATCTCTTACCTCCGAGAGACGCAAAGCCTCACAGCGTTACTATAACATCTCTTACCTCAGAGAGACGCAAAGCCTCACAGCGTTACTATAACATCTCTTACCTCAGAGAGACGCAAAGCCTCACAGCGTTACTATAACATCTCTTACCTCAGAGAGACGCAAAGCCTCACAGCGTTACTATAACATCTGTTACCTCGGAGAGACGCAAAGCCTCACAGCGTTACTATAACATCTCTTACCTCAGAGAGACGCAAAGCCTCACAGCGTTACTATAACATCTCTTACCTCAGAGAGACGCAAAGCCTCACAGCGTTACTATAACATCTCTTACCTCCGAGAGACGCAAAGCCTCACAGCGTTACTATAACATCTCTTACCTCCGAGAGACGCAAAGCCTCACAGCGTTACTATAACATCTCTTACCTCAGAGAGACGCAAAGCCTCACAGCGTTACTATAACATCTCTTACCTCAGAGAGACGCAAAGCCTCACAGCGTTACTATAACATCTCTTACCTCAGAGAGACGCAAAGCCTCACAGCGTTACTATAACATCTGTTACCTCGGAGAGACGCAAAGCCTCACAGCGTTACTATAACATCTCTTACCTCCGAGAGACGCAAAGCCTCACAGCGTTACTATAACATCTCTTACCTCCGACAGACGCAAAGCCTCACAGCGTTACTATAACATCTCTTACCTCAGAGAGACGCAAAGCCTCACAGCGTTACTATAACATCTCTTACCTCAGAGAGACGCAAAGCCTCACAGCGTTACTATAACATCTGTTACCTCAGAGAGACGCAAAGCCTCACAGCGTTACTATAACATCTCTTACCTCCGAGAGACGCAAAGCCTCACAGCGTTACTATAACATCTCTTACCACCGAGAGACGCAAAGCCTCACAGTGTTACTATAACATCTCTTACCGCCGAGAGACGCAAAGCCTCACAGCGTAACTATAATATCTCTTACCTCCGAGAGACGCAAAGCCTCACAGCGTTACTATAACATCTCTTACCTCAGAGAGACGCAAAGCCTCACAGCGTTACTATAACATCTCTTACCTCAGAGAGACGCAAAGCCTCACAGCGTTACTATAACATCTCTTACCGCCGAGAGACGCAAAGCCTCACAGCGTTACTATAACATCTCTTACCTCCGAGAGACGCAAAGCCTCACAGCGTTACTATAACATCTCTTACCTCCGAGAGACGCAAAGCCTCACAGCGTTACTATAACATCTCTTACCTCAGAGAGACGCAAAGCCTCACAGCGTTACTATAACATCTCTTACCTCAGAGAGACGCAAAGCCTCACAGCGTTACTATAACATCTCTTAGCTCAGAGAGACGCAAAGCCTCACAGCGTTACTATAACATCTCCTACCTCCGAGAGACGCAAAGCCTCACAGCGTTACTATAACATCTCTTACCGCCGAGAGACGCAAAGCCTCACAGCGTTACTATAACATCTGTTACCTCGGAGAGACGCAAAGCCTCACAGCGTTACTATAACATCTCTTACCTCCGACAGACGCAAAGCCTCACAGCGTTACTATAACATCTCTTACCACCGAGAGACGCAAAGCCTCACAGCGTTACTATAACATCTCTTACCTCCGAGAGACGCAAAGCCTCACAGCGTTACTATAACATCTCTTAACTCAGAGAGACGCAAAGCCTCACAGCGTTACTATAACATCTCTTAACTCAGAGAGATGCAAAGCCTCACAGCGTTACTATAACATCTCTTAACTCCGAGAGACGCAAAGCCTCACAGCGTTACTATAACATCTGTTACCTCCGAGAGACGCAAAGCCTCACAGCGTTACTATAACATCTCTTACCTCCGAGAGACGCAAAGCCTCACAGCGTTACTATAACATCTCTTACCGCCGAGAGACGCAAAGCCTCACAGCGTTACTATAACATCTGTTACCGCCGAGAGACGCAAAGCCTCACAGCGTTACTATAACATCTCTTACCGCCGAGAGACGCAAAGCCTCACAGCGTTACTATAACATCTCTTACCTCTGAGAGACGCAAAGCCTCACAGCGTTACTATAACATCTGTTACCTCGGAGAGACGCAAAGCCTCACAGCGTTACTATAACATCTCTTACCTCCGACAGACGCAAAGCCTCACAGCGTTACTATAACATCTCTTACCGTCGAGAGACGCAAAGCCTCACAGCGTTACTATAACATCTCTTACCGCCGAGAGACGCAAAGCCTCACAGCGTAACTATAATATCTCTTACCACCGAGAGACGCAAAGCCTCACAGCGTTACTATAACATCTCTTAGCTCAGAGAGACGCAAAGCCTCACAGCTTTACTATAACATCTCTTACCGCCGAGAGACGCAAAGCCTCACAGCGTTACTATAACATCTCTTACCTCCGAGAGACGCAAAGCCTCACAGCGTTACTATAACATCTCTTACCTCCGACAGACGCAAAGCCTCACAGCGTTACTATAACATCTCTTACCGTCGAGAGACGCAAAGCCTCACAGCGTTACTATAACATCTCTTACCTCCGAGAGACGCAAAGCCTCACAGCGTTACTATAACATCTCTTACCTCAGAGAGACGCAAAGCCTCACAGCGTTACTATAACATCTCTTACCTCAGAGAGACGCAAAGCCTCACAGCGTTACTATAACATCTCTTACCTCAGAGAGACGCAAAGCCTCACAGCGTAACTATAACATCTGTTACCTCGGAGAGACGCAAAGCCTCACAGCGTTACTATAACATCTCTTACCTCAGAGAGACGCAAAGCCTCACAGCGTAACTATAACATCTGTTACCTCAGAGAGACGCAAAGCCTCACAGCGTTACTATAACATCTGTTACCTCGGAGAGACGCAAAGCCTCACAGCGTTACTATAACATCTCTTACCTCAGAGAGACGCAAAGCCTCACAGCGTTACTATAACATCTCTTACCTCAGAGAGACGCAAAGCCTCACAGCGTTACTATAACATCTCTTACCACCGAGAGACGCAAAGCCTCACAGCGTTACTATAACATCTCTTACCTCAGAGAGACGCAAAGCCTCACAGCGTTACTATAACATCTCTTACCTCAGAGAGACGCAAAGCCTCACAGCGTTACTATAACATCTCTTACCTCAGAGAGACGCAAAGCCTCACAGCGTTACTATAACATCTGTTACCTCGGAGAGACGCAAAGCCTCACAGCGTTACTATAACATCTCTTACCTCCGAGAGACGCAAAGCCTCACAGCGTTACTATAACATCTCTTACCTCCGACAGACGCAAAGCCTCACAGCGTTACTATAACATCTCTTACCTCAGAGAGACGCAAAGCCTCACAGCGTTACTATAACATCTCTTACCACCGAGAGACGCAAAGCCTCACAGCGTTACTATAACATCTCTTACCTCCGAGAGACGCAAAGCCTCACAGCGTTACTATAACATCTCTTACCGCCGAGAGACGCAAAGCCTCACAGCGTTACTATAACATCTCTTACCGCTGAGACGCAAAGCCTCACAGCGTTACTATAACATCTCTTACCTCCGAGAGACGCAAAGCCTCACAGCGTTACTATAACATCTGTTACCTCAGAGAGACGCAAAGCCTCACAGCGTTACTATAACATCTCTTACCTCCGAGAGACGCAAAGCCTCACAGCGTTACTATAACATCTCTTACCTCCGACAGACGCAAAGCCTCACAGCGTTACTATAACATCTCTTACCTCCGAGAGACGCAAAGCCTCACAGCGTTACTATAACATCTCTTACCTCAGAGAGACGCAAAGCCTCACAGCGTTACTATAACATCTCTTACCTCCGAGAGACGCAAAGCCTCACAGCGTTACTATAACATCACTTACCTCCGAGAGACGCAAAGCCTCACAGCGTTACTATAACATCTCTTACCTCAGAGAGACGCAAAGCCTCACAGCGTTACTATAACATCTCTTACCTCAGAGAGACGCAAAGCCTCACAGCGTTACTATAACATCTCTTACCGCCGAGAGACGCAAAGCCTCACAGCGTTACTATAACATCTCTTACCTCCGAGAAACGCAAAGCCTCACAGCGTTACTATAACATCTCTTACCTCCGAGAGACGCAAAGCCTCACAGCGTTACTATAACATCTCTTACCTCAGAGAGACGCAAAGCCTCACAGCGTTACTATAACATCTCTTACCTCAGAGAGACGCAAAGCCTCACAGCGTTACTATAACATCTCTTAGCTCAGAGAGACGCAAAGCCTCACAGCGTTACTATAACATCTCCTACCTCCGAGAGACGCAAAGCCTCACAGCGTTACTATAACATCTCTTACCGCCGAGAGACGCAAAGCCTCACAGCGTTACTATAACATCTGTTACCTCGGAGAGACGCAAAGCCTCACAGCGTTACTATAACATCTCTTACCTCCGACAGACGCAAAGCCTCACAGCGTTACTATAACATCTCTTACCACCGAGAGACGCAAAGCCTCACAGCGTTACTATAACATCTCTTACCTCCGAGAGACGCAAAGCCTCACAGCGTTACTATAACATCTCTTAACTCAGAGAGATGCAAAGCCTCACAGCGTTACTATAACATCTCTTAACTCCGAGAGACGCAAAGCCTCACAGCGTTACTATAACATCTGTTACCTCCGAGAGACGCAAAGCCTCACAGCGTTACTATAACATCTCTTACCTCTGAGAGACGCAAAGCCTCACAGCGTTACTATAACATCTGTTACCTCGGAGAGACGCAAAGCCTCACAGCGTTACTATAACATCTCTTACCTCCGACAGACGCAAAGCCTCACAGCGTTACTATAACATCTCTTACCGTCGAGAGACGCAAAGCCTCACAGCGTTACTATAACATCTCTTACCGCCGAGAGACGCAAAGCCTCACAGCGTAACTATAATATCTCTTACCACCGAGAGACGCAAAGCCTCACAGCGTTACTATAACATCTCTTAGCTCAGAGAGACGCAAAGCCTCACAGCTTTACTATAACATCTCTTACCGCCGAGAGACGCAAAGCCTCACAGCGTTACTATAACATCTCTTACCTCCGAGAGACGCAAAGCCTCACAGCGTTACTATAACATCTCTTACCTCAGAGAGACGCAAAGCCTCACAGCGTTACTATAACATCTCTTACCACAGAGAGACGCAAAGCCTCACAGCGTTACTATAACATCTGTTACCTCCGAGAGACGCAAAGCCTCACAGCGTTACTATAACATCTCTTACCTCCGAGAGACGCAAAGCCTCACAGCGTTACTATAACATCTCTTACCTCAGAGAGACGCAAAGCCTCACAGCTTTACTATAACATCTCTTACCGCCGAGAGACGCAAAGCCTCACAGCGTAACTATAATATCTCTTACCACCGAGAGACGCAAAGCCTCACAGCGCAACTATAATATCTCTTACCACCGAGAGACGCAAAGCCTCACAGCGCAACTATAACATCTCTTATCACCGAGAGACGCAAAGCCTCACAGCGTAACTATAACATCTCTTACCTCCGAGAGACGCAAAGCCTCACAGCGTTACTATAACATCTCTTACCTCAGAGAGACGCAAAGCCTCACAGCGTTACTATAACATCTCTTACCACCGAGAGACGCAAAGCCTCACAGCGTTACTATAACATCTCTTACCTCAGAGAGACGCAAAGCCTCACAGCGTTACTATAACATCTCTTACCTCCGACAGACGCAAAGCCTCACAGCGTTACTATAACATCTCTTACCGCCGAGAGACGCAAAGCCTCACAGCGTTACTATAACATCTCTTACCGCCGAGAGACGCAAAGCCTCACAGAGTTACTATATCATCTGTTACCTCAGAGAGACGCAAAGCCTCACAGCGTTACTATAACATCTCTTACCGCCGAGAGACGCAAAGCCTCACAGCGTTACTATAACATCTCTTACCTCCGAGAGACGCAAAGCCTCACAGCGTTACTATAACATCTGTTACCTCAGAGAGACGCAAAGCCTCACAGCGTTACTATAACATCTCTTACCTCCGAGAGACGCAAAGCCTCACAGCGTTACTATAACATCACTTACCGCCGAGAGACGCAAAGCCTCACAGCGTTACTATAACATCTCTTACCTCAGAGAGACGCAAAGCCTCACAGCGTTACTATAACATCTCTTACCTCCGAGAGACGCAAAGCCTCACAGCGTTACTATAACATCTCTTACCTCCGAGAGACGCAAAGCCTCACAGCGTTACTATAACATCTCTTACCTCCGAGAGACGCAAAGCCTCACAGCGTTACTATAACATCTCTTACCTCAGAGAGACGCAAAGCCTCACAGCGTTACTATAACATCTGTTACCTCAGAGAGACGCAAAGCCTCACAGCGTTACTATAACATCTCTTACCTCCGAGAGACGCAAAGCCTCACAGCGTTACTATAACATCTCTTACCGCCGAGAGACGCAAAGCCTCACAGCGTAACTATAATATCTCTTACCTCCGAGAGACGCAAAGCCTCACAGCGTTACTATAACATCTCTTACCTCCGAGACGCAAAGCCTCACAGCGTTACTATAACATCTCTTACCTCAGAGAGACGCAAAGCCTCACAGCGTTACTATAACATCTCTTACCTCCGAGAGACGCAAAGCCTCACAGCGTTACTATAACATCTCTTATCTCAGAGAGACGCAAAGCCTCACAGCGTTACTATAACATCTCTTACCACCGAGAGACGCAAAGCCTCACAGCGTTACTATAACATCTCTTACCTCCGAGAGACGCAAAGCCTCACAGCGTTACTATAACATCTGTTACCTCAGAGAGACGCAAAGCCTCACAGCGTTACTATAACATCTCTTACCACCGAGAGACGCAAAGCCTTACAGCGTTACTATAACATCTCTTACCGCCGAGACACGCAAAGCCTCACAGCGTTACTATAACATCTCTTACCGCCGAGAGACGCAAAGCCTCACAGCGTTACTATAACATCTGTTACCTACCAGAGACGCAAAGCCTCACAGCGTTACTATAACATCTCTTACCGCCGAGACACGCAAAGCCTCACAGCGTTACTATAACATCTGTTACCTACCAGAGACGCAAAGCCTCACAGTGTTACTATAACATCTCTTACCGCCGAGAGACGCAAAGCCTCACAGCGTAACTATAATATCTCTTACCTCCGAGAGACGCAAAGCCTCACAGCGTTACTATAACATCTCTTACCGCCGAGAGACGCAAAGCCTCACAGCGTTACTATAACATCTCTTACCTCCGAGAGACGCAAAGCCTCACAGCGTTACTATAACATCTCTTACCGCCGAGAGACGCAAAGCCTCACAGCGTTACTATAACATCTGTTACCTCCGAGAGACGCAAAGCCTCACAGCGTTACTATAACATCTCTCACCTCAGAGAGACGCAAAGCCTCACAGCGTTACTATAACATCTCTTACCTCAGAGAGACGCAAAGCCTCACAGCGTTACTATAACATCTCTTACCTCAGAGAGACGCAAAGCCTCACAGCGTTACTATAACATCTCTTACCTCAGAGAGACGCAAAGCCTCACAGCGTTACTATAACATCTCTTACCTCCGAGACGCAAAGCCTCACAGCGTTACTATAACATCTCTTACCTCCGAGACGCAAAGCCTCACAGCGTTACTATAACATCTCTTACCTCCGAGAGACGCAAAGCCTCACAGCGTTACTATAACATCTCTTACCTCCGAGAGACGCAAAGCCTCACAGCGTTACTATAACATCTCTTACCTCAGAGAGACGCAAAGCCTCACAGCGTTACTATAACATCTCTTACCTCAGAGAGACGCAAAGCCTCACAGCGTTACTATAACATCACTTACCGCCGAGAGACGCAAAGCCTCACAGCGTTACTATAACATCTCTTACCTCAGAGAGACGCAAAGCCTCACAGCGTTACTATAACATCTCTTACCTCCGAGAGACGCAAAGCCTCACAGCGTTACTATAACATCTCTTACCTCCGAGAGACGCAAAGCCTCACAGCGTTACTATAACATCTCTTACCTCCGAGAGACGCAAAGCCTCACAGCGTTACTATAACATCTCTTACCTCCGAGAGACGCAAAGCCTCACAGCGTTACTATAACATCTCTTACCTCAGAGAGACGCAAAGCCTCACAGCGTTACTATAACATCTGTTACCTCAGAGAGACGCAAAGCCTCACAGCGTTACTATAACATCTCTTACCTCCGAGAGACGCAAAGCCTCACAGCGTTACTATAACATCTCTTACCGCCGAGAGACGCAAAGCCTCACAGCGTAACTATAATATCTCTTACCTCCGAGAGACGCAAAGCCTCACAGCGTTACTATAACATCTCTTACCTCCGAGACGCAAAGCCTCACAGCGTTACTATAACATCTCTTACCACCGAGAGACGCAAAGCCTCACAGCGTTACTATAACATCTCTTACCTCCGAGAGACGCAAAGCCTCACAGCGTTACTATAACATCTGTTACCTCAGAGAGACGCAAAGCCTCACAGCGTTACTATAACATCTCTTACCACCGAGAGACGCAAAGCCTTACAGCGTTACTATAACATCTCTTACCGCCGAGACACGCAAAGCCTCACAGCGTTACTATAACATCTCTTACCGCCGAGAGACGCAAAGCCTCACAGCGTTACTATAACATCTGTTACCTACCAGAGACGCAAAGCCTCACAGCGTTACTATAACATCTGTTACCTACCAGAGACGCAAAGCCTCACAGCGTTACTATAACATCTGTTACCTACCAGAGACGCAAAGCCTCACAGCGTTACTATAACATCTCTTACCGCCGAGACACGCAAAGCCTCACAGCGTTACTATAACATCTCTTACCTCCGAGAGACGCAAAGCCTCACAGCGTTACTATAACATCTCTTACCGCCGAGAGACGCAAAGCCTCACAGCGTTACTATAACATCTCTTACCTCCGAGAGACGCAAAGCCTCACAGCGTTACTATAACATCTCTTACCGCCGAGAGACGCAAAGCCTCACAGCGTTACTATAACATCTGTTACCTACCAGAGACGCAAAGCCTCACAGCGTTACTATAACATCTCTTACCGCCGAGAGACGCAAAGCCTCACAGCGTAACTATAATATCTCTTACCTCCGAGAGACGCAAAGCCTCACAGCGTTACTATAACATCTCTTACCGCCGAGAGACGCAAAGCCTCACAGCGTTACTATAACATCTCTTACCTCCGAGAGACGCAAAGCCTCACAGCGTTACTATAACATCTCTTACCGCCGAGAGACGCAAAGCCTCACAGCGTTACTATAACATCTCTTACCTCCGAGAGACGCAAAGCCTCACAGCGTTACTATAACATCTCTCACCTCAGAGAGACGCAAAGCCTCACAGCGTTACTATAACATCTCTTACCTCAGAGAGACGCAAAGCCTCACAGCGTTACTATAACATCTCTTACCTCAGAGAGACGCAAAGCCTCACAGCGTTACTATAACATCTCTTACCTCAGAGAGACGCAAAGCCTCACAGCGTTACTATAACATCTCTTACCTCCGAGACGCAAAGCCTCACAGCGTTACTATAACATCTCTTACCTCCGAGACGCAAAGCCTCACAGCGTTACTATAACATCTCTTACCTCCGAGAGACGCAAAGCCTCACAGCGTTACTATAACATCTCTTACCTCCGAGAGACGCAAAGCCTCACAGCGTTACTATAACATCTCTTACCTCAGAGAGACGCAAAGCCTCACAGCGTTACTATAACATCTCTTACCTCAGAGAGACGCAAAGCCTCACAGCGTTACTATAACATCTCTTACCTCAGAGAGACGCAAAGCCTCACAGCGTTACTATAACATCTCTTACCTCAGAGAGACGCAAAGCCTCACAGCGTTACTATAACATCTCTTACCGCCGAGAGACGCAAAGCCTCACAGCGTTACTATAACATCTCTTACCTCCGAGAGACGCAAAGCCTCACAGCGTTACTATAACATCTCTTACCTCCGAGAGACGCAAAGCCTCACAGCGTTACTATAACATCTCTTACCTCAGAGAGACGCAAAGCCTCACAGCGTTACTATAACATCTCTTACCTCAGAGAGACGCAAAGCCTCACAGCGTTACTATAACATCTCTTAGCTCAGAGAGACGCAAAGCCTCACAGCGTTACTATAACATCTCCTACCTCCGAGAGACGCAAAGCCTCACAGCGTTACTATAACATCTCTTACCGCCGAGAGACGCAAAGCCTCACAGCGTTACTATAACATCTGTTACCTCGGAGAGACGCAAAGCCTCACAGCGTTACTATAACATCTCTTACCTCCGAGAGACGCAAAGCCTCACAGCGTTACTATAACATCTCTTAACTCAGAGAGATGCAAAGCCTCACAGCGTTACTATAACATCTCTTAACTCCGAGAGACGCAAAGCCTCACAGCGTTACTATAACATCTGTTACCTCCGAGAGACGCAAAGCCTCACAGCGTTACTATAACATCTCTTACCTCTGAGAGACGCAAAGCCTCACAGCGTTACTATAACATCTGTTACCTCGGAGAGACGCAAAGCCTCACAGCGTTACTATAACATCTGTTACCTCCGAGAGACGCAAAGCCTCACAGCGTTACTATAACATCTCTTACCTCCGACAGACGCAAAGCCTCACAGCGTTACTATAACATCTCTTACCGTCGAGAGACGCAAAGCCTCACAGCGTTACTATAACATCTCTTACCGCCGAGAGACGCAAAGCCTCACAGCGTAACTATAATATCTCTTACCACCGAGAGACGCAAAGCCTCACAGCGTTACTATAACATCTCTTAGCTCAGAGAGACGCAAAGCCTCACAGCTTTACTATAACATCTCTTACCGCCGAGAGACGCAAAGCCTCACAGCGTTACTATAACATCTCTTACCTCAGAGAGATGCAAAGCCTCACAGCGTTACTATAACATCTCTTACCACCGAGAGACGCAAAGCCTCACAGCGTTACTATAACATCTCTTACCTCAGAGAGACGCAAAGCCTCACAGCGTTACTATAACATCTCTTACCTCAGAGAGACGCAAAGCCTCACAGCGTTACTATAACATCTCTTACCGCCGAGAGACGCAAAGCCTCACAGCGTTACTATAACATCTCTTACCTCAGAGAGACGCAAAGCCTCACAGCGTTACTATAACATCTGTTACCTCCGAGAGACGCAAAGCCTCACAGCGTTACTATAACATCTCTTACCTCAGAGAGACGCAAAGCCTCACAGCTTTACTATAACATCTCTTACCGCCGAGAGACGCAAAGCCTCACAGCGTAACTATAATATCTCTTACCACCGAGAGACGCAAAGCCTCACAGCGTAACTATAATATCTCTTACCACCGAGAGACGCAAAGCCTCACAGCGCAACTATAATATCTCTTACCACCGAGAGACGCAAAGCCTCACAGCGCAACTATAACATCTCTTATCACCGAGAGACGCAAAGCCTCACAGCGTAACTATAACATCTCTTACCTCCGAGAGACGCAAAGCCTCACAGCGTTACTATAACATCTCTTACCTCAGAGAGACGCAAAGCCTCACAGCGTTACTATAACATCTCTTACCTCCGAGAGACGCAAAGCCTCACAGCGTTACTATAACATCTCTTACCTCCGAGAGACGCAAAGCCTCACAGCGTTACTATAACATCTCTTACCTCAGAGAGACGCAAAGCCTCACCGCGTTACTATAACATTTCTTACCTCCGAGAGACGCAAAGCCTCACAGCGTTACTATAACATCTCTTACCTCAGAGAGACGCAAAGCCTCACCGCGTTACTATAACATTTCTTACCTCCGAGAGACGCAAAGCCTCACAGCGTTACTATAACATTTCTTACCTCCGAGAGACGCAAAGCCTCACAGCGTTACTATAACATCTCTTACCTCAGAGAGACGCAAAGCCTCACAGCTTTACTATAACATCTCTTACCGCCGAGAGACGCAAAGCCTCACAGCGTTACTATAACATCTCTTACCTCCGAGAGACGCAAAGCCTCACAGCTTTACTATAACATCTCTTACCTCAGAGAGACGCAAAGCCTCACAGCTTTACTATAACATCTCTTACCTCGGAGAGACGCAAAGCCTCACAGCGTTACTATAACATCTTACCTCCGACAGACGCAAAGCCTCACAGCGTTACTATAACATCTCTTACCTCCGAGAGACGCAAAGCCTCACAGCGTTACTATAACATCTTACCTCCGACAGACGCAAAGCCTCACAGCGTTACTATAACATCTCTTACCGCCGAGAGACGCAAAGCCTCACAGCGTTACTATAACATCTCTTACCGCCGAGAGACGCAAAGCCTCACAGAGTTACTATATCATCTGTTACCTCAGAGAGACGCAAAGCCTCACAGCGTTACTATAACATCTCTTACCGCCGAGAGACGCAAAGCCTCACAGCGTTACTATAACATCTCTTACCTACGAGAGACGCAAAGCCTCACAGCGTTACTATAACATCTCTTACCTCCGAGAGACGCAAAGCCTCACAGCGTTACTATAACATCACTTACCGCCGAGAGACGCAAAGCCTCACAGCGTTACTATAACATCTCTTACCTCCGAGAGACGCAAAGCCTCACAGCGTTACTATAACATCTCTTACCTCCGAGAGACGCAAAGCCTCACAGCGTTACTATAACATCTCTTACCTCAGAGAGACGCAAAGCCTCACAGCGTTACTATAACATCTCTTACCTCCGAGAGACGCAAAGCCTCACAGCGTTACTATAACATCTCTTACCGCCGAGAGACGCAAAGCCTCACAGCGTAACTATAATATCTCTTACCTCCGAGAGACGCAAAGCCTCACAGCGTTACTATAACATCTCTTACCACCGAGAGACGCAAAGCCTTACAGCGTTACTATAACATCTCTTACCTCCGAGAGACGCAAAGCTTCACAGCGTTACTATAATATCTCTTACCGCCGAGAGACGCAAAGCCTCACAGCGTAACTATAACATCTCTTACCGCCGAGACACGCAAAGCCTCACAGCGTTACTATAACATCTCTTACCGCCGAGAGACGCAAAGCCTCACAGCGTTACTATAACATCTGTTACCTACCAGAGACGCAAAGCCTCACAGCGTTACTATAACATCTGTTACCTACCAGAGACGCAAAGCCTCACAGCGTTACTATAACATCTGTTACCTACCAGAGACGCAAAGCCTCACAGCGTTACTATAACATCTCTTACCGCCGAGACACGCAAAGCCTCACAGCGTAACTATAACATCTGTTACCTACCAGAGACGCAAAGCCTCACAGCGTTACTATAACATCTCTTACCTCAGAGAGACGCAAAGCCTCACAGCGTTACTATAACATCTCTTACCACCGAGAGACGCAAAGCCTCACAGCGTTACTATAACATCTCTTACCTCAGAGAGACGCAAAGCCTCACAGTGTTACTATAACATCTCTTACCACCGAGAGACGCAAAGCCTCACAGCGTTACTATAACATCTCTTACCTCAGAGAGACACAAAGCCTCACAGCGTTACTATAACATCTCTTACCCCCGAGAGACGCAAAGCCTCACAGCGTTACTATAACATCTCTTACCGCCGAGAGACGCAAAGCCTCACAGCGTTACTATAACATCTCTTACCTCCGAGAGACGCAAAGCCTCACAGCGTTACTATAACATCTCTTACCTCAGAGAGACGCAAAGCCTCACAGCGTTACTATAACATCTCTTACCGCCGAGAGACGCAAAGCCTCACAGCGTTACTATAACATCTCTTACCTCCGAGAGACGCAAAGCCTCACAGCGTTACTATAACATCTCTTACCTCCGAGAGACGCAAAGCCTCACAGCGTTACTATAACATCTCTTACCGCCGAGAGACGCAAAGCCTCACAGCGTAACTATAATATCTCTTACCTCCGAGAGACGCAAAGCCTCACAGCGTTACTATAACATCTCTTACCCCCGAGAGACGCAAAGCCTCACAGCGTTACTATAACATCTCTTACCGCCGAGAGACGCAAAGCCTCACAGCGTAACTATAATATCTCTTACCTCCGAGAGACGCAAAGCCTCACAGCGTTACTATAACATCTCTTACCGCCGAGAGACGCAAAGCCTCACAGCGTTACTATAACATCTCTTACCTCCGAGAGACGCAAAGCCTCACAGCGTTACTATAACATCTGTTACCTCCGAGAGACGCAAAGCCTCACAGCGTTACTATAACATCTCTCACCTCAGAGAGACGCAAAGCCTCACAGCGTTACTAAAACATCTCCTACCTCAGAGAGACGCAAAGCCTCACAGCGTTACTATAACATCTCTTACCTCAGAGAGACGCAAAGCCTCACAGCGTTACTATAACATCTCTTACCTCAGAGAGACGCAAAGCCTCACAGCGTTACTATAACATCTCTTACCTCAGAGAGACGCAAAGCCTCACAGCGTTACTATAACATCTCTTACCTCCGAGACGCAAAGCCTCACAGCGTTACTATAACATCTCTTACCTCCGAGACGCAAAGCCTCACAGCGTTACTATAACATCTCTTACCTCCGAGAGACGCAAAGCCTCACAGCGTTACTATAACATCTCTTACCTCAGAGAGACGCAAAGCCTCACAGCGTAACTATAACATCTCTTACCTCCGAGAGACGCAAAGCCTCACAGCGTTACTATAACATCTCTTACCTCAGAGAGACGCAAAGCCTCACAGCGTTACTATAACATCTCTTACCTCAGAGAGACGCAAAGCCTCACAGCGTTACTATAACATCTCTTACCTCAGAGAGACGCAAAGCCTCACAGCGTTACTATAACATCTGTTACCTCGGAGAGACGCAAAGCCTCACAGCGTTACTATAACATCTCTTACCTCCGACAGACGCAAAGCCTCACAGCGTTACTATAACATCTCTTACCTCCGAGAGACGCAAAGCCTCACAGCGTTACTATAACATCTCTTACCACCGAGAGACGCAAAGCCTCACAGCGTTACTATACAGTAACATCTCTTACCTCAGAGAGACGCAAAGCCTCACAGCGTTACTATAACATCTGTTACCTCAGAGAGACGCAAAGCCTCACAGCGTTACTATAACATCTCTTACCTCCGAGAGACGCAAAGCCTCACAGCGTTACTATAACATCTCTTACCTCAGAGAGATGCAAAGCCTCACAGCGTTACTATAACATCTCTTACCGCCGAGAGACGCAAAGCCTCACAGCGTTACTATAACATCTGTTACCTCGGAGAGACGCAAAGCCTCACAGCGTTACTATAACATCTCTTACCTCCGAGAGACGCAAAGCCTCACAGCGTTACTATAACATCTGTTACCTCGGAGAGACGCAAAGCCTCACAACGTTACTATAACATCTCTTACCACCGAGAGACGCAAAGCCTCACAGCGTTACTATAACATCTCTTACCTCCGAGACGCAAAGCCTCACAGCGTTACTATAACATCTCTTACCTCCGACAGACGCAAAGCCTCACAGCGTTACTATAACATCTCTTACCTCCGAGAGACGCAAAGCCTCACAGCGTTACTATAACATCTCTTACCGCCGAGAGACGCAAAGCCTCACAGCGTTACTATAACATCTCTTACCTCAGAGAGACGCAAAGCCTCACAGCGTTACTATAACATCTCTTACCTCAGAGAGACGCAAAGCCTCACAGCTTTACTATAACATCTCTTACCGCCGAGAGACGCAAAGCCTCACAGCGTAACTATAATATCTCTTACCACCGAGAGACGCAAAGCCTCACAGCGTTACTATAACATCTCTTACCTCAGAGAGACGCAAAGCCTCACAGCTTTACTATAACATCTCTTACCTCCGAGAGACGCAAAGCCTCACAGCGTTACTATAACATCTCTTACCGCCGAGAGACGCAAAGCCTCACAGCGTTACTATAACATCGGTTACCTCAGAGAGACGCAAAGCCTCACAGCGTTACTATAACATCTCTTACCTCAGAGAGACGCAAAGCCTCACAGCGTTACTATAACATCTCTTACCACAGAGAGACGCAAAGCCTCACAGCGTTACTATAACATCTCTTACCTCAGAGAGACGCAAAGCCTCACAGCGTTACTATAACATCTCTTACCTCAGAGAGACGCAAAGCCTCACAGCTTTACTATAACATCTCTTACCGCCGAGAGACGCAAAGCCTCACAGCGTAACTATAATATCTCTTACCACCGAGAGACGCAAAGCCTCACAACGTTACTATAACATCTCTTATCACCGAGAGACGCAAAGCCTCACAGCGTTACTATAACATCTCTTACCTCCGAGAGACGCAAAGCCTCAGAGCGTTACTATAACATCTCTTACCTCAGAGAGACGCAAAGCCTCACAGCGTTACTATAACATCTCTTACCTCCGAGAGACGCAAAGCCTCACAGCGTTACTATAACATCACTTACCGCCGAGAGACGCAAAGCCTCACAGCGTTACTATAACATCTCTTACCTCAGAGAGACGCAAAGCCTCACAGCGTTACTATAACATCTCTTACCTCAGAGAGACGCAAAGCCTCACAGCGTTACTATAACATTTCTTACCTCCGAGAGATGCAAAGCCTCACAGCGTTACTATAACATCTCTTACCTCAGAGAGACGCAAAGCCTCACAGCGTTACTATAACATCTCTTACCTCAGAGAGACGCAAAGCCTCACAGCTTTACTATAACATCTCTTACCGCCGAGAGACGCAAAGCCTCACAGCGTAACTATAATATCTCTTACCGCCGAGAGACGCAAAGCCTCACAGCGTTACTATAACATCTCTTACCGCCGAGAGACGCAAAGCCTCACAGCGTAACTATAATATCTCTTACCACCGAGAGACGCAAAGCCTCACAGCGCAACTATAATATCTCTTACCACCGAGAGACGCAAAGCCTCACAGCGTAACTATAATATCTCTTACCACCGAGAGACGCAAAGCCTCACAGCTTTACTATAACATCTCTTACCGCCGAGAGACGCAAAGCCTCACAGCGTTACTATAACATCTCTTACCGCCGAGAGACGCAAAGCCTCAAAGCGATACTATAACATCTCTTACCACCGAGAGACGCAAAGCCTCACAGCGTTACTATAACATCTCTTACCTCAGAGAGACGCAAAGCCTCACAGCGTTACTATAACATCTCTTACCGCCGAGAGACGCAAAGCCTCACAGCGTTACTATAACATCTGTTACCTACCAGAGACGCAAAGCCTCACAGCGTTACTATAACATCTCTTACCACCGAGAGACGCAAAGCCTCACAGCGTTACTATAACATCTCTTACCGCCGAGAGACGCAAAGCCTCACAGCGTTACTATAACATCTCTTACCTCCGAGAGACGCAAAGCCTCACAGCGTTACTATAACATCTCTTACCGCCGAGAGACGCAAAGCCTCACAGCGTTACTATAACATCTCTTACCACCGAGAGACGCAAAGCCTCACAGCGTTACTATAACATCTCTTACCGCCGAGAGACGCAAAGCCTCACAGCGTTACTATAACATCTCTTACCTCAGAGAGACGCAAAGCCTCACAGCGTTACTATAACATCTCTTACCTCAGAGAGACGCAAAGCCTCACAACGTTACTATAACATCTCTTACCTCAGAGAGACGCAAAGCCTCACAGCGTTACTATAACATCTCTTACCTCAGAGAGACACAAAGCCTCACAGCGTTACTATAACATCTCTTACCCCCGAGAGACGCAAAGCCTCACAGCGTTACTATAACATCTGTTACCTACCAGAGACGCAAAGCCTCACAGCGTTACTATAACATCTCTTTCCTCCGAGAGACGCAAAGCCTCACAGCGTTACTATAAGATCTCTTACCTCCGAGACGCAAAGCCTCACAGCGTTACTATAACATCTCTTACCACCGAGAGACGCAAAGCCTCACAGCGTTACTATAACATCTCTTACCTCCGAAAGACGCAAAGCCTCACAGCGTTACTATAACATCTCTTACCTCCGAGAGACGCAAAGCCTCACAGCGTTACTATAACATCTCTTACCTCCGAGAGACGCAAAGCCTCACAGCGTTACTATAACATCTCTTTCCACCGAGAGACGCAAAGCCTCACAGCGTTACTATAACATCTGTTACCGCCGAGAGACGCAAAGCCTCACAGCGTTACTATAACATCTCTTACCTCAGAGAGACGCAAAGCCTCACAGCGTTACTATAACATCTCTTACCGCCGAGAGACACAAAGCCTCACAGCGTTACTGTAACATCTCTTACCTCAGAGAGACGCAAAGCCTCACAGCGTTACTATAACATCTGTTACCGCCAAGAGACGCAAAGCCTCACAGCGTTACTATAACATCTCTTACCTCAGAGAGACGCAAAGCCTCACAGCGTTACTATAACATCTCTTACCGCCGAGAGACGCAAAGCCTCACAGCGTTACTATAACATCTCTTACCTCAGAGAGACGCAAAGCCTCACAGCGTTACTATAACATCTCTTACCTCAGAGAGACGCAAAGCCTCACAGCGTTACTATAACATCTCTTACCTCAGAGAGACGCAAAGCCTCACAGCGTTACTATAACATCTCTTACCTCCGAGAGACGCAAAGCCTCACAGCGTTACTATAACATCTCTTACCTCAGAGAGACGCAAAGCCTCACAGCGTTACTATAACATCTCTTACCTCAGAGAGACGCAAAGCCTCACAGCGTTACTATAACATCTCTTACCGCCGAGAGACACAAAGCCTCACAGCGTTACTATAACATCTCTTACCGCCGAGAGACGCAAAGCCTCACAGCGTTACTATAACATCTCTTACCGCCGAGAGACGCAAAGCCTCACAGCGTTACTATAACATCTCTTACCTCAGAGAGACGCAAAGCCTCACAGCGTTACTATAACATCTCTTACCACCAAGAGACGCAAAGCCTCACAGCGTTACTATAACATCTCTTACCGCCGAGAGACGCAAAGCCTCACAGCGTTACTATAACATCTCTTACCTCCGAGAGACGCAAAGCCTCACAGCGTTACTATAACATCTCTTACCTCCGAGAGAAGCAAAGCCTCACAGCGTTACTATAACATCTCTTACCGCCGAGAGACGCAAAGCCTCACAGCGTTACTATAACATCTCTTACCTCAGAGAGACGCAAAGCCTCACAGCGTTACTATAACATCTCTTACCGCCGAGAGACACAAAGCCTCACAGCGTTACTATAACATCTCTTACCGCCGAGAGACGCAAAGCCTCACAGCGTTACTATAACATCTCTTACCGCCGAGAGACGCAAAGCCTCACAGCGTTACTATAACATCTCTTACCGCCGAGAGACGCAAAGCCTCACAGCGTTACTATAACATCTCTTACCTCCGAGAGACGCAAAGCCTCACAGCGTTACTATAACATCTCTTACCTCCGAGAGAAGCAAAGCCTCACAGCGTTACTATAACATCTCTTACCGCCGAGAGACACAAAGCCTCACAGCGTTACTATAACATCTCTTACCGCCGAGAGACGCAAAGCCTCACAGCGTTACTATAACATCTCTTACCTCCGAGAGACGCAAAGCCTCACAGCGTTACTATAACATCTCTTACCTCAGAGAGACGCAAAGCCTCACAGCTTTACTATAACATCTCTTACCTCAGAGAGACGCAAAGCCTCACAGCGTTACTATAACATCTCTTACCGCCGAGAGACACAAAGCCTCACAGCGTTACTATAACATCTCTTACCGCCGAGAGACGCAAAGCCTCACAGCGTTACTATAACATCTCTTACCACCGAGAGACGCAAAGCCTCACAGCGTTACTATAACATCTCTTACAACCGAGAGACGCAAAGCCTCACAGCGTTACTATAACATCTCTTACCTCCGAGAGACGCAAAGCCTCACAGCGTTACTATAACATCTCTTACCTCCGAGAGAAGCAAAGCCTCACAGCGTTACTATAACATCTCTTACCGCCGAGAGACACAAAGCCTCACAGCGTTACTATAACATCTCTTACCGTCGAGAGACGCAAAGCCTCACAGCGTTACTATAACATCTCTTACCGCCGAGAGACGCAAAGCCTCACAGCGTAACTATAATATCTCTTACCACCGAGAGACGCAAAGCCTCACAGCGTTACTATAACATCTCTTAGCTCAGAGAGACGCAAAGCCTCACAGCTTTACTATAACATCTCTTACCGCCGAGAGACGCAAAGCCTCACAGCGTTACTATAACATCTCTTACCTCAGAGAGATGCAAAGCCTCACAGCGTTACTATAACATCTCTTACCTCAGAGAGACGCAAAGCCTCACAGCGTTACTATAACATCTCTTACCTCAGAGAGACGCAAAGCCTCACAGCGTTACTATAACATCTCCTACCTCCGAGAGACGCAAAGCCTCACAGCGTTACTATAACATCTCTTACCTCCGAGAGACGCAAAGCCTCACAGCGTTACTATAACATCTCTTACCTCAGAGAGACGCAAAGCCTCACAGCGTTACTATAACATCTCTTACCACAGAGAGACGCAAAGCCTCACAGCGTAACTATAACATCTCTTACCTCCGAGAGACGCAAAGCCTCACAGCGTTACTATAACATCTCTTACCTCAGAGAGACGCAAAGCCTCACAGCTTTACTATAACATCTCTTACCGCCGAGAGACGCAAAGCCTCACAGCGTAACTATAATATCTCTTACCACCGAGAGACGCAAAGCCTCACAGCGCAACTATAATATCTCTTACCACCGAGAGACGCAAAGCCTCACAGCGCAACTATAACATCTCTTATCACCGAGAGACGCAAAGCCTCACAGCGTAACTATAACATCTCTTACCTCCGAGAGACGCAAAGCCTCACAGCTTTACTATAACATCTCTTACCTCAGAGAGACGCAAAGCCTCACAGCGTTACTATAACATCTCTTACCTCCGAGAGACGCAAAGCCTCACAGCGTTACTATAACATCTCTTACCTCCGAGAGACGCAAAGCCTCACAGCGTTACTATAACATCTCTTACCTCAGAGAGACGCAAAGCCTCACCGCGTTACTATAACATTTCTTACCTCCGAGAGACGCAAAGCCTCACAGCGTTACTATAACATCTCTTACCTCAGAGAGACGCAAAGCCTCACCGCGTTACTATAACATTTCTTACCTCCGAGAGACGCAAAGCCTCACAGCGTTACTATAACATCTCTTACCTCAGAGAGACGCAAAGCCTCACAGCGTTACTATAACATCTCTTACCTCAGAGAGACGCAAAGCCTCACAGCGTTACTATAACATCTCTCACCTCAGAGAGACGCAAAGCCTCACAGCTTTACTATAACATCTCTTACCTCAGAGAGACGCAAAGCCTCACAGCTTTACTATAACATCTCTTACCGCCGAGAGACGCAAAGCCTCACAGCGTTACTATAACATCTCTTACCTCCGAGAGACGCAAAGCCTCACAGCTTTACTATAACATCTCTTACCTCAGAGAGACGCAAAGCCTCACAGCTTTACTATAACATCTCTTACCTCGGAGAGACGCAAAGCCTCACAGCGTTACTATAACATCTTACCTCCGACAGACGCAAAGCCTCACAGCGTTACTATAACATCTCTTACCTCCGAGAGACGCAAAGCCTCACAGCGTTACTATAACATCTCTTACCTCCGACAGACGCAAAGCCTCACAGCGTTACTATAACATCTCTTACCGCCGAGAGACGCAAAGCCTCACAGCGTTACTATAACATCTCTTACCGCCGAGAGACGCAAAGCCTCACAGAGTTACTATATCATCTGTTACCTCAGAGAGACGCAAAGCCTCACAGCGTTACTATAACATCTCTTACCGCCGAGAGACGCAAAGCCTCACAGCGTTACTATAACATCTCTTACCTCCGAGAGACGCAAAGCCTCACAGCGTTACTATAACATCTCTTACCTCAGAGAGACGCAAAGCCTCACAGCGTTACTATAACATCTCTTACCTCCGAGAGACGCAAAGCCTCACAGCGTTACTATAACATCACTTACCGCCGAGAGACGCAAAGCCTCACAGCGTTACTATAACATCTCTTACCTCCGAGAGACGCAAAGCCTCACAGCGTTACTATAACATCTCTTACCTCCGAGAGACGCAAAGCCTCACAGCGTTACTATAACATCTCTTACCTCAGAGAGACGCAAAGCCTCACAGCGTTACTATAACATCTCTTACCTCAGAGAGACGCAAAGCCTCACAGCGTTACTATAACATCTCTTACCTCAGAGAGACGCAAAGCCTCACAGCGTTACTATAACATCTCTTACCGCCGAGAGACGCAAAGCCTCACAGCGTTACTATAACATCTCTTACCTCCGAGAGACGCAAAGCCTCACAGCGTTACTATAACATCTGTTACCTCAGAGAGACGCAAAGCCTCACAGCGTTACTATAACATCTCTTACCTCCGAGAGACGCAAAGCCTCACAGCGTTACTATAACATCTCTTACCGCCGAGAGACGCAAAGCCTCACAGCGTTACTATAACATCTCTTACCGCCGAGAGACGCAAAGCCTCACAGCGTTACTATAACATCTCTAACCTCAGAGAGACGCAAAGCCTCACAGCGTTACTATAATATCTCTTACCTCCGAGAGACGCAAAGCCTCACAGCGTTACTATAACATCTCTTACCTCCGAGACGCAAAGCCTCACAGCGTTACTATAACATCTCTTACCACCGAGAGACGCAAAGCCTCACAGCGTTACTATAACATCTCTTACCTCCGAGAGACGCAAAGCCTCACAGCGTTACTATAACATCTGTTACCTCAGAGAGACGCAAAGCCTCACAGCGTTACTATAACATCTCTTACCACCGAGAGACGCAAAGCCTTACAGCGTTACTATAACATCTCTTACCTCCGAGAGACGCAAAGCTTCACAGCGTTACTATAATATCTCTTACCGCCGAGAGACGCAAAGCCTCACAGCGTAACTATAACATCTCTTACCGCCGAGACACGCAAAGCCTCACAGCGTTACTATAACATCTCTTACCGCCGAGAGACGCAAAGCCTCACAGCGTTACTATAACATCTGTTACCTACCAGAGACGCAAAGCCTCACAGCGTTACTATAACATCTGTTACCTACCAGAGACGCAAAGCCTCACAGCGTTACTATAACATCTGTTACCTCCGAGAGACGCAAAGCCTCACAGCGTTACTATAACATCTCTCACCTCAGAGAGACGCAAAGCCTCACAGCGTTACTATAACATCTCCTACCTCAGAGAGACGCAAAGCCTCACAGCGTTACTATAACATCTCTTACCTCAGAGAGACGCAAAGCCTCACAGCGTTACTATAACATCTCTTACCTCAGAGAGACGCAAAGCCTCACAGCGTTACTATAACATCTCTTACCTCCGAGAGACGCAAAGCCTCACAGCGTTACTATAACATCACTTACCTCCGAGAGACGCAAAGCCTCACAGCGTTACTATAACATCTCTTACCGCCGAGAGACGCAAAGCCTCACAGCGTTACTATAACATCTCTTACCTCCGAGAGACGCAAAGCCTCACAGCGTTACTATAACATCTCTTACCTCCGAGAGACGCAAAGCCTCACAGCGTTACTATAACATCTCTTACCTCCGAGAGACGCAAAGCCTCACAGCGTTACTATAACATCTCTTACCTCCGAGAGACGCAAAGCCTCACAGCGTTACTATAACATCTCTTACCGCCGAGAGACGCAAAGCCTCACAGCGTTACTATAACATCTCTTACCTCAGAGAGACGCAAAGCCTCACAGCGTTACTATAACATCTCTTACCTCAGAGAGACGCAAAGCCTCACAGCTTTACTATAACATCTCTTACCTCAGAGAGACGCAAAGCCTCACAGCTTTACTATAACATCTCTTACCGCCGAGAGACGCAAAGCCTCACAGCGTAACTATAATATCTCTTACCGCCGAGAGACGCAAAGCCTCACAGCGTTACTATAACATCTCTTACCTCAGAGAGACGCAAAGCCTCACAGCGTTACTATAACATCTCTTACCGCCGAGAGACGCAAAGCCTCACAGCGTAACTATAACATCTCTTACCACCGAGAGACGCAAAGCCTCACAGCGTAACTATAATATCTCTTACCACCGAGAGACGCAAAGCCTCACAGCGTAACTATAATATCTCTTACCACCGAGAGACGCAAAGCCTCACAGCTTTACTATAACATCTCTTACCGCCGAGAGACGCAAAGCCTCACAGCGTTACTATAACATCTCTTACCACCGAGAGACGCAAAGCCTCACAGCGTTACTATAACATCTCTTACCTCCGAGAGACGCAAAGCCTCACAGCGTTACTATAACATCTCTTACCTCAGAGAGACGCAAAGCCTCACAGCGTTACTATAACATCTCTTACCGCCGAGAGACGCAAAGCCTCACAGCGTTCCTATAACATCTCTTACCTCAGAGAGACGCAAAGCCTCACAGCGTTACTATAACATCTCTTACCGCCGAGAGACGCAAAGCCTCACAGCGTTACTATAACATCTCTTACCACAGAGAGACGCAAAGCCTCACAGCGTTACTATAACATCTCTTACCGCCGAGAGACGCAAAGCCTCACAGCGTTACTATAACATCTCTTACCTCAGAGAGACGCAAAGCCTCACAGCGTTACTATAACATCTCTTACCGCCGAGAGACGCAAAGCCTCACAGCGTTCCTATAACATCTCTTACCTCAGAGAGACGCAAAGCCTCACAACGTTACTATAACATCTCTTACCTCAGAGAGACGCAAAGCCTCACAGCGTTACTATAACATCTCTTACCTCAAAGACGCAAAGCCTCACAGCGTTACTATAACATCTCTTACCACAGAGAGACGCAAAGCCTCACAGCGTTACTATAACATCTCTTACCTCAGAGAGACGCAAAGCCTCACAGCGTTACTATAACATCTCTTACCGCCGAGAGACGCAAAGCCTCACAGCGTTACTATAACATCTCTTACCGCCGAGAGACGCAAAGCCTCACAGCGTTACTATAACATCTGTTACCTCAGAGAGACGCAAAGCCTCACAGCGTTACTATAACATCTCTTACCGCCGAGAGACGCAAAGCCTCAAAGCGTTACTATAACATCTCTTACCACCGAGAGACGCAAAGCCTCACAGCGTTACTATAACATCTCTTACCTCAGAGAGACGCAAAGCCACACAGCGTTACTATAACATCTCTTACCACCGAGAGACGCAAAGCCTCACAGCGTTACTATAACATCTCTTACCGCCGAGAGACGCAAAGCCTCACAGCGTTACTATAACATCTCTTACCGCCGAGAGACGCAAAGCCTCACAGCGTTACTATAACATCTCTTACCACCGAGAGACGCAAAGCCTCACAGCGTTACTATAACATCTCTTACCGCCGAGAGACGCAAATCCTCACAGCGTTACTATAACATCTCTTACCTCAGAGAGACGCAAAGCCTCACAGCGTTACTATAACATCTCTTACCTCAGAGAGACGCAAAGCCTCACAGCGTTACTATAACATCTCTTACCTCAGAGAGACGCAAAGCCTCACAACGTTACTATAACATCTCTTACCTCAGAGAGACGCAAAGCCTCACAGCGTTACTATAACATCTCTTACCTCAGAGAGACACAAAGCCTCACAGCGTTACTATAACATCTCTTACCCCCGAGAGACGCAAAGCCTCACAGCGTTACTATAACATCTCTTACCTCAGAGAGACGCAAAGCCTCACAGCGTTACTATAACATCTGTTACCTACCAGAGACGCAAAGCCTCACAGCGTTACTATAACATCTCTTTCCTCCGAGAGACGCAAAGCCTCACAGCGTTACTATAAGATCTCTTACCTCCGAGACGCAAAGCCTCACAGCGTTACTATAACATCTCTTACCACCGAGAGACGCAAAGCCTCACAGCGTTACTATAACATCTCTTACCTCCGAAAGACGCAAAGCCTCACAGCGTTACTATAACATCTCTTACCTCCGAGAGACGCAAAGCCTCACAGCGTTACTATAACATCTCTTACCTCCGAGAGACGCAAAGCCTCACAGCGTTACTATAACATCTCTTACCTCAGAGAGACGCAAAGCCTCACCGCGTTACTATAACATCTCTTACCTCAGAGAGACGCAAAGCCTCACAGCGTTACTATAACATCTGTTACCGCCGAGAGACGCAAAGCCTCACAGCGTTACTGTAACATCTCTTACCTCAGAGAGACGCAAAGCCTCACAGCGTTACTATAACATCTGTTACCGCCGAGAGACGCAAAGCCTCACAGCGTTACTATAACATCTCTTACCTCAGAGAGACGCAAAGCCTCACAGCGTTACTATAACATCTCTTACCTCCGAGAGACGCAAAGCCTCACAGCGTTACCATAACATCTCTTACCTCAGAGAGACGCAAAGCCTCACAGCGTTACTATAACATCTCTTACCGCCGAGAGACACAAAGCCTCACAGCGTTACTGTAACATCTCTTACCTCAGAGAGACGCAAAGCCTCACAGCGTTACTATAACATCTGTTACCGCCAAGAGACGCAAAGCCTCACAGCGTTACTATAACATCTCTTACCTCAGAGAGACGCAAAGCCTCACAGCGTTACTATAACATCTCTTACCGCCGAGAGACGCAAAGCCTCACAGCGTTACTATAACATCTCTTACCTCAGAGAGACGCAAAGCCTCACAGCGTTACTATAACATCTCTTACCGCCGAGAGACACAAAGCCTCACAGCGTTACTATAACATCTCTTACCGCCGAGAGACGCAAAGCCTCACAGCGTTACTATAACATCTCTTACCGCCGAGAGACGCAAAGCCTCACAGCGTTACTATAACATCTCTTACCTCAGAGAGACGCAAAGCCTCACAGCGTTACTATAACATCTCTTACCACCAAGAGACGCAAAGCCTCACAGCGTTACTATAACATCTCTTACCGCCGAGAGACGCAAAGCCTCACAGCGTTACTATAACATCTCTTACCTCCGAGAGACGCAAAGCCTCACAGCGTTACTATAACATCTCTTACCTCCGAGAGAAGCAAAGCCTCACAGCGTTACTATAACATCTCTTACCGCCGAGAGACACAAAGCCTCACAGCGTTACTATAACATCTCTTACCTCCGAGAGACGCAAAGCCTCACAGCGTTACTATAACATCTCTTACCTCAGAGAGACGCAAAGCCTCACAGCTTTACTATAACATCTCTTACCGCCGAGAGACGCAAAGCCTCACAGCGTTACTATAACATCTCTTACCTCAGAGAGACGCAAAGCCTCACAGCTTTACTATAACATCTCTTACCGCCGAGAGACGCAAAGCCTCACAGCGTTACTATAACATCTCTTACCGCCGAGAGACGCAAAGCCTCACAGCGTTCCTATAACATCTCTTACCTCAGAGAGACGCAAAGCCTCACAGCGTTACTATAACATCTCTTACCGCCGAGAGACACAAAGCCTCACAGCGTTACTATAACATCTCTTACCGCCGAGAGACGCAAAGCCTCACAGCGTTACTATAACATCTCTTACCTCCGAGAGACGCAAAGCCTCACAGCGTTACTATAACATCTCTTACCTCAGAGAGACGCAAAGCCTCACAGCTTTACTATAACATCTCTTACCGCCGAGAGACGCAAAGCCTCACAGCGTTACTATAACATCTCTTACCGCCGAGAGACGCAAAGCCTCACAGCGTTCCTATAACATCTCTTACCTCAGAGAGACGCAAAGCCTCACAGCGTTACTATAACATCTCTTACCGCCGAGAGACACAAAGCCTCACAGCGTTACTATAACATCTCTTACCGCCGAGAGACGCAAAGCCTCACAGCGTTACTATAACATCTCTTACCGCCGAGAGACGCAAAGCCTCACAGAGTTACTATAACATCTCTTACCGCCGAGAGACGCAAAGCCTCACAGCGTTACTATAACATCTCTTACCTCCGAGAGACGCAAAGCCTCACAGCGTTACTATAACATCTCTTACCTCAGAGAGACGCAAAGCCTCACAGCTTTACTATAACATCTCTTACCTCCGAGAGACGCAAAGCCTCACAGCGTTACTATAACATCTCTTACCTCCGAGAGACGCAAAGCCTCACAGCGTTACTATAACATCTCTTACCGCCGAGAGACGCAAAGCCTCACAGCGTTACTATAACATCTCTTACCGCCGAGAGACGCAAAGCCTCACAGCGTTACTATAACATCTCTTACCTCAGAGAGACGCAAAGCCTCACAGCGTTACTATAACATCTCTTACCTCCGAGAGAAGCAAAGCCTCACAGCGTTACTATAACATCTCTTACCGCCGAGAGACACAAAGCCTCACAGCGTTACTATAACATCTCTTACCGCCGAGAGACGCAAAGCCTCACAGCGTTACTATAACATCTCTTACCTCCGAGAGACGCAAAGCCTCACAGCGTTACTATAACATCTCTTACCTCAGAGAGACGCAAAGCCTCACAGCTTTACTATAACATCTCTTACCGCCGAGAGACGCAAAGCCTCACAGCGTTACTATAACATCTCTTACCTCAGAGAGACGCAAAGCCTCACAACGTTACTATAACATCTCTTACCTCAGAGAGACGCAAAGCCTCACAGCGTTACTATAACATCTCTTACCTCAGAGAGACGCAAAGCCTCACAGCGTTACTATAACATCTGTTACCTACCAGAGACGCAAAGCCTCACAGCGTTACTATAACATCTCTTTCCTCCGAGAGACGCAAAGCCTCACAGCGTTACTATAAGATCTCTTACCTCCGAGACGCAAAGCCTCACAGCGTTACTATAACATCTCTTACCACCGAGAGACGCAAAGCCTCACAGCGTTACTATAACATCTCTTACCTCAGAGAGACGCAAAGCCTCACAGCGTTACTATAACATCTCTTACCTCCGAAAGACGCAAAGCCTCACAGCGTTACTATAACATCTCTTACCTCCGAGAGACGCAAAGCCTCACAGCGTAACTATAACATCTCTTACCTCCGAGAGACGCAAAGCCTCACAGCGTTACTATAACATCTCTTACCTCAGAGAGACGCAAAGCCTCACAGCTTTACTATAACATCTCTTACCTCCGAGAGACGCAAAGCCTCACAGCGTTACTATAACATCTCTTACCTCAGAGAGACGCAAAGCCTCACAGCGTTACTATAACATCTCTTACCTCAGAGAGACGCAAAGCCTCACAGCGTTACTATAACATCTCTTTCCACCGAGAGACGCAAAGCCTCACAGCGTTACTATAACATCTGTTACCGCCGAGAGACGCAAAGCCTCACAGCGTTACTGTAACATCTCTTACCTCAGAGAGACGCAAAGCCTCACAGCGTTACTATAACATCTCTTACCTCAGAGAGACGCAAAGCCTCACAGCGTTACTATAACATCTCTTACCGCCGAGAGACGCAAAGCCTCACAGCGTTACTATAACATCTCTTACCTCCGAGAGACGCAAAGCCTCACAGCGTTACTATAACATCTCTTTCCTCAGAGAGACGCAAAGCCTCACAGCGTTACTATAACATCTCTTACCACCGAGAGACGCAAAGCCTCACAGCGTAACTATAACATCTCTTACCGCCGAGAGACACAAAGCCTCACAGCGTTACTATAACATCTCTTACCACAGAGAGACGCAAAGCCTCACAGCGTTACTATAACATCTCTTACCACCGAGAGACGCAAAGCCTCACAGCGTTACTATAACATCTCTTACCTCAGAGAGACGCAAAGCCTCACAGCGTTACTATAACATCTCTTACCTCCGAGAGACGCAAAGCCTCACAGCGTTACTATAACATCTCTTACCTCCGAGAGACGCAAAGCCTCACAGCGTTACTATAACATCACTTACCACAGAGAGACGCAAAGCCTCACAGCGTTACTATAACATCTCTTACCACCGAGAGACGCAAAGCCTCACAGCGTTACTATAACATCACTTACCACAGAGAGACGCAAAGCCTCACAGCGTTACTATAACATCTCTTACCACCGAGAGACGCAAAGCCTCACAGCGTTACTATAACATCTCTTACCTCCGAGAGACGCAAAGCCTCACAGCGTTACTATAACATCTCTTACCGCCGAGAGACGCAAAGCCTCACAGCGTTACTATAACATCTCTTACCTCCGAGAGACGCAAAGCCTCACAGCGTTACTATAACATCTCTTACCGCCGTGACAGTGTGCGGGTGGGGTGGGCAGTGTGCGGGTGGGGTGGGCAGTGTACGGGTGAGGGGATAGTGTACAGGTGGGGGACAGGACAGTGTGCAGGTGAGGGGACAGTGTGCGGGTGGGGGGTGAAATTGTGCGGGTGGGAGGTGACATTGTGCGGGTGGGGGGTGACATTGTGCGGGTGGGGGGTGAAATTGTGCGGGTGGGAGGTGACATTTTGCGGGTGGGGGGTGACAGTGTGTGGGTGGGGGATGAAATTGTGCGGGTGGGAGGTGACATTGTGCAGGTACGGGGGACAGTGTGCGGATACGGGGGACAGTGTGCGGGTAGGGGGACAGTGTGTGGGTAGGGGGACAGTGTGCGGGTTGGGGGGACAGTGTGCGGGTGGGGGGGACAGTGTGCAGCTGCAGAGGGTTGTGTGGGGGTGGGAATGGTACAGTGTGGGGGTGGGAGGACAGTGTGCGGGTAGGAGGACAGTGTGCGGGTAGGAGGACAGTGTGCGGTTTTGGGGAACAGTGTGCCGGTGGGCAGGGACATGGTGGGATTGCGGGGGATAGTGTGGGGGTGGGGGGACAGTGTGCGGGTGGGATGGCCAGTGTGGGGTGGGGGTACAGTGTGCGGGTGGGGTGGGCAGTGTGGGGTTAGGGGACGAGACAGTGTGGGGCTGGGGGACGAGACAGTGTGGGGCTGGGGGACGAGACAGTGTGGGGCTGGGGGACGAGACAGTGTGGGGCTGGGGGACGAGACAGTGTGGGGTTGGGGGACGAGGTAGTGGGGATGGGGGACGGGACAGTGTGGGGGTGTGGTACAGTGTGGGGGGGTGGGACGGGACAGTGTGGGGGTGGGGGACGGACAGTGTGGGGGTGGGGGACGGACAGTGTGGGGGTGGGGGACGGACAGTGTGGGGGTGGGGGACGGACAGTGTGGGGGTGGGGGACGGACAGTGTGGGGGTGGGGGACGGACAGTGTGGGGGTGGGGGACGGACAGTGTGGGGGTGGGGGACGGACAGTGTGGGGGTGGGGGACGGACAGTGTGGGGGTGGGGGACGGACAGTGTGGGGGTGGGGGACGGACAGTGTGGGGGTGGGGGACGGACAGTGTGGGGGTGGGGGACGGACAGTGTGGGGGTGGGGGACGGACAGTGTGGGGGTGGGGGACGGACAGTGTGAGGGTGGGGGACAGGACAGTGTGGGGGACAGGACAGTGTGGGGGTGGGTTGAGGGAACAGTGTGCGGATGCATTGGGGGAACAGTGTGCGGATGGGGGGGGCAGTGTGCGGATGGGGGGGGACAGTGTGCGGGTGGGTGGGACAGTGTGCGGGTGGGGGGGGACAGTGTGCAGGTGGGGGAGACAGTGTGAGCGGGGGATAGTGTGGGAGGGTGGGACAGTGTGGGTGTAACAGGGGATTTATCCCTGTTCAGAAATGTGCCTCTAATCCAGTAGTGTGGTGGTTAACTGCTGGTAGACAATTAACCAACACCACCTGGCTGATTACAGGTGTCAGAAAAGCCTCCCCCTGAGACAGGAAGGGAGACTCCTGAGCTCACACGTGGGCTGAAACAGGAAGGGACAGAGAGGTCTTGAGCAGCTAGCTGTATACTGACAGCCAGACAACAAGACAACAAGGGGGAGAACACTTCTAAAACCTGAAAGCTGAATGTGCCTTAGGACAAAAAGGCTACACCAGGAAAGCAGAAAAGGATTCCCCCCCTACAGCTACCAGAGAGACAGATAAGACTTTACTTTCTAAGACTGTTGTATATCTGCACATATCAAAATATATGTTTGGGGCTGGGAAACATGCTAATCTAAAGGGAGAAGGGGACTGCATATATTTAACTAGAAATTTCACCTTAAAACCAGTCTCTATTGCGTACCTCTGCGCACGTCTCTTACATATGGTGTCGGAAGTTGGGATGAGAGGTGGCCCTTGAAGTTCAAAGGGGCCCCGGAGACTGCTTGTGAAAATGTTTGTGCTTTTGCCTGCATAGTTCCTGCAAACAGTCTGAGCAACAAAACCAAAGAAACACATCCAGGCAGCAAAACTGCACTGCCTGTGAAAAATGTTGTGCTTATTTTCCTGCATATAGTTCCTGCAAACAGCCTGAGCAACAAAGCAAAGAATCACATGCAGCAGGGATCAGAATTAAAGGGGTACACATCCAGGCAGGAAATCTACACTGCACTGAAGAAAACCACAGATGGACTCTTTTCCCCAATCCCAAGAGGAGAGAGAGACTGCTGAAGCAGGTAAACCTTACTTGCCTATCACAATAATGTGTAATATGGTTGTGGAAAGGGGGCTTTGCCTTCCAGCCGTAGTCAGGGTTCAAGAAGTGAATTAGCGCTCCAGAGGAGCTAGGCTTTGTTTATTGTTTTCTTAAAAAAAAAATTTTTGCGCTGAAGCAGTAAAGTAAAGTAAAGGCTGCCACATCGCATAGGACTACCAGCTGTGAATGGAGTATATACAAAAAAGTGTGAAAATTGATGCAAGACTGTGCTGAAGCAGGGAAACTTTTACAGACGGTGACCAATGCAAGGTACTGATTCTGGGAATTTAAAATGGCTGCCCAGCTGAAGTCAAATACAGACTCTGCAAAAATGGGGAAGAAAATGTGTTCCTGGTGTAAAGAACACCACCACACGGAGCAGTGTCCCTACAGGCCTTATTCAGATGTTGAGAATGAATGCATGCACAGTACTGCTAATATTGTAAAACATACCAAGGGAAGGAAAAAAGTCTACAGAGAGGCCTGTGAGAGCTGCGACCTCTACAAGCAAAATATGCCCACCTGTAGGACTACCACAATTGGGGGTTCTAGCAAATAGTGATAACAGTTGCAATAGCGCCTCCTGAGGTCGGGAAGAAAAATACACCTGATAGCCCCAAAATGGAGGACAAGATGCGGCATTCCTGTAATGAACCCTACCCCACGGAAGAGTGGCCCTTCCAGTCCGATAAGGAGGAAGACATCTCTTACGGGGAACCCAAACCGAATCACACGCACAAAACACCCCAAGAATGGTGGGGGTGCCTGAACTCGGTACGAACTGAAAAGACCGCTCACCATGATGACGAATGTGATTGGCAGGAGGAAGAGCGGGAACAGCAGATCGCTGAATATTTACGCCACCTAACGCAACTGCAAGGAAAACATGGCGGATACAGTGAAGCTGCTGAAGTTTCAAATAAAGACGGAGACCCCAGTATCCCTGATGGGACGGAGTCATCCAAAACAAAAAGGCGGAAAAAGAAAAGCAGGTCTTCACTTATCGTGGAAGGAATAGACACGTCCGCAGAACCCGCGGAGAAAAAGGGGGACCGAGATGCCCTGCAGCCTAGAGAAAATGGATGATTCGTCATGCGGATGACAGAATATCCAGAGGGCCCAAGGCAGAAGTCGTGTAACCCAAAGAAGTGTCTGTCCGGTGCCAACAGTGAGGAACCCGTAACCAACCATCCCAGGGAAGCGGAGCCAGAACCAGTGAGTGACGATTTCTTGACCAGCCCTGAAGATGCCCTGAAAAATGCCAGGCATGACTGTGATATGCTCTGTGAACAATTGAAAATAGAGAGAGAAGATAATGCTGAGCTACAGAAGACGGTGCTCGCAATTTACTCGGCGGCCAAGACTGAGCTAGTCACTGCAAACACTACTAATGCCACCATGGTGGAAAAGCAGAGTCAATCCAATAGAATGATTGCTAATCTGAAGCAGAAGTATGAGGAGGCACTGAAGGAGATTGCAGTCTTTCAGCAGGAGGTTCGCAAGTGCCATAAAGAGGTGGAAGTCTCTCAAAAAGAAGTTGACACTCTCCGCATAGAACTGAATGCCACACACCAAGAAGTTTGCAAGTGCCATAAAGAGGTGGAAGTCTCTCAAAATGAGGTTGACACTCTCTGCATAGAACTGAATGCCACATACCAGGAGGTCAACAGTGTCCGGGCAGAGGTGGACATATCCCAGAAGGAGGTTCACACTCTCCGCACAGCACTGGATGCCTCACACCAAGAGATCAGCAGTTGCCGCACAGAACTGGAAGTCTCTAAAAAGGAACTTCACAATCTCACTGAGGAACTGGACATCTCTCAAAAAACTATCCACAGTCTTAATATGGATCTTAAAGTCTCTCAGAAGGAGCTTCAGACCCTCAACCTAGAGATGGAAGTCTCACGCCAGGAGACCAGGACTCTCAAAGCCGAAGTGTGTAAATGGAAGGGGGACTACAAGGAGGCCCTGAATATTACAGAGACTGCTAAAAGAGACAATTTAAGACTAAAAGAAGAAAAATCTGATTTGACAGACCACATCAATGAAAAGAATGAAAAGCTGCACGAGCTTGAAAAAATAAAGACATTTTGGAGGATGAAAAGTTTGAAGTAGAGCACCGAATGCAGAACCAACTGCAAGGTCTGCGTACACACCTCCAGAAAGCCGAGGAGAAGCAGCGAACTCTGCAGGAAGAAAATCTGCAGGCTGCTAAGGAAATACAAGTGCTGCAGGAACGTCTGATTACCCAGTGTGTCCTCGCAAAGCAGCAGGATAAACTGGCGGCTACCCTGACCATCACCAAAGCATCGCTAGAGGCTAAGCTTAGAGGCCAGGTGACGCGGTACAAGAGGGAGCGCAAAAAGGTCCAGAAACTGAGACGAGTATCTGCGGCCCAAGCGAAAAAGTTCACAGTGCTCCACAAAATAATGAATGATAGGTGGAAGCAATATCAGAGAAAGCACAGGGAAGAAATAAAGACCCTGAAAGGAGAATGGCAGGAAACACTCAAGAAACAGAGTGAGACTCTGCAGATCAGTAACTTAAAGATGACTCCAATATGGAAAAAGGTATTGGCTCTGCCCAAGCATCGGTATCCCACAATAACTAATGCCCATGAGGACAAGGGTACAGTGAGAGCTGGGGACACCACTCACCTTCAAAACAAGATTACGAAGTTTGAGCCACCTAAGAAAGCACTAGCCAAACCTGCAACCGCCCAACAGGCAACAAACAGAGGTAGGAGTGCAGAATCAAAGCCAGAAGAATCCTTAGCTGAGGAAGCTGAAAAGATCGGACATTCTCTGGAAATGGAGCTGGAATCACAACTCAATCCCAAAGAAGCTGAACTGGCAACTACATTGAATGGGAAAAGTGCAGGAAGACAGCTTCAAGAACTGAGGGCTCAGGTGGCTGTTCTTGGGCGCTCTTGTGATACCATGAAATTGACATTTGGTGCTAAAGTGGAGTACATGGGAAAGATGGCGAGAGAAAGCGATTTGCATAAACGCTCTGCGACTGTCGTCATACAGTCTGCCTACAAAAGAGGAGCGCACGACACAGGGGAAAGCTCATGACCACGTGGTCAGTAGAAAGACTGGTCTTGGAAAAAGTTCTCATTGAGCAACTGAGGACTGCTGATCTCAAGCACCTTCTGGGGGAGACACTACTAAACTGGAGGAAGGGCTCCAATCCCAGCGGGACTAAGGGTTCTCCTCCTCCATCCCCTCTCATTCAAGTCACTGAGATCTCAAATGAGAGTGGAAGGATGGGCTTCGGCCGTGGCAAGCCCGAGCTTCCCACAAACAGGGGAGGTATGTAACAGGGAATATGGAGAATATGGGAATCTGTCCTGCGCTTCCGTGTGCAGAGTGGCAGTCTGAAATTGTGTCAGACACTGGGGCAGCGCATGAGGGAGCTCCGCTTGGCCACAGAATTGACCGGTGCAGGGGGCTGTTGGTAACTTACCTCACCTGCATCTCCGGTCTGGGGCCTGCTCTCCTCGGCTGCTCCTGCGTGCCACCGTCAGAAGAGTTACTAGAAACAATGGCGGATTCCGGCGCAACTGCGCATGTCTGACTCAGAGAGGCTGCTGGGATCTTCAAAAAACTTTATTCATGGAACACACAAGGGCTAGCACCGCATTCTCCCCCTCAACGCGTTTCACCCTTAGGAGAAGCCCTACTCCTAAGGGTGAAACGCGTTGAGGGGGAGAATGCGGTGCTAGCCCTTGTGTGTTCCATGAATAAAGTTTTTTGAAGATCCCAGCAGCCTCTCTGAGTCAGACATGCGCAGTTGCGCCGGAATCCGCCATTGTTTCTGTTTGAGGTATGTAACAGGGGACTTATCCATGTTCAGAAATGTGCCTCTAATCCAGCAGTGTGGTGGTTAACTGCTGGTAGACAATTAACCAACACCACAGTGTGGGGGTGGGGGACGGGACAGTGTGGGACAGTGTGGGGGTCAGGGACGGGACAGTGTGGGGGTGGGGGACGGGACAGTGTGGGGGTGGGGGACGGGACAGTGTGGGGGTGGGGGTGGGGGACGGGACAGTGTGGGGTGGGGGGAGAGTGTGCGGGTGGGGGGGACAGTGTGAGGGGGGCAGTGTGTGGTGGTGGGGGACAGTGTGTGGTGGGGGGGTGGGGGACGTGACAGTGTGGGGGTGGGGGACGGGACAGTGTGGGAGTGGGGGACGGGACAGTGTGGGGATGGAGGACGGGACAGTGTGGGGGTGGGGGACGGGACAGTGTGGGGGTGGGGGACGGGACAGTGTGGGGGTGGGGGACGGGACAGTGTGGGGGTGGGGGACGGGACAGTGTGGGGGTGGGGGACGGGATAGGATGGGGTGGGGGAACAGTGTGCGGGTGGGGGGAGAGTGTGAGGGGGGATAGTGTGGTGGTGTGGTACAGTGTGGGGGACGGCAGTGTGGGGGACAGGACAGTGTGGGGGTGGGGGACGGGACAGTGTAGGGTGGGGGATGGGACAGTGTGGGGGTGGGGGACGGGGCAGTGTAGGGGTGGGAGACGGCGCAGGGTGGGGGTGGGGTAGGAGAACAGTGTGTGGGTGGGGGGGACAGTGTGTGGGGGTGGGGGACGGGACAGTGTGTGGGGGTGGGGGACGGGACAGTGGGTGGGGGTGGGGGACGGGACAGTGTGGGGGTGGGGGAAGGGACAGTGTGGGGGTGGGGGACGGGACAGTGTGGGGGTGGGGGACGGGACAGGACAGTGTGGGGGTGGGGGACGGGACAGGACAGTGTGGGGGTGGGGGACGGGACAGGACAGTGTGGGGGTGGGGGACGGGACAGGACAGTGTGGGGGTGGGAGACGGGACAGTGTGGGGGTGGGAGACGGGACAGTGTGGGGGTGGGGACGGGATAGGGTCGGGTGGGGGAACAGTGTGCGGGTGGGGGGACAGTGTGAGGAGGGATGGTGTGGAAAAGTGTGGGGGACGGGACAGTGTGGGGGTGGGGGACGGGACAGTGTGGGGGTGGGGATGGGACAGTGTGGGGGTGGGGGACGGGACAGTGTGGGTGTGGGGACGGGATAGGGTGGGGTGGGGGAACAGTGTGCGGGTGGGGGGACAGTGTGAGGGGGGATAGTGTAGTGGTGTGGTACAGTGTGGGGGACGGCAGTGTGGGGGACGGGACAGTGTGGGGGTGGGGGCGGGATAGGGTGGGGGAACAGTGTGCGGGTGGGGGGACAGTGTGAGGGGGGATAGTGTGGTGGTGTGGAACAGTGTGGGGGACGGCAGTGTGGGGGACGGGACAGTGTAGGGTGGGAGACGGGACAGTGTAGGGTGGGAGACGGGACAGTGTGGGGGTGGGAGACGGGACAGTGTGGGGGTGGGGGACAGGGCAGTGTGGGGGTGGGGTAGGGGAACAGTGTGTGGGTGGGTGGGACAGTGTGTGGGTGGTGGGGGACAGTGTGTGGGTGGTGGGGGACAGTGTGTGGGTGGTGGGGGACAGTGTGTGGGTGGTGGGGGACAGTGTGTGGGTGGTGGGGGACAGTGTGTGGGTGGTGGGGGACAGTGTGTGGGTGGTGGGGGACAGTGTGTGGGTGGTGGGGGACAGTGTGTGGGTGGTGGGGGACAGTGTGTGGGTGGTGGGGGACAGTGTGTGGGTGGTGGGAGACAGTGTGTGGGTGGTGGGGGACAGTGTGTGGGTGGTGGGGGACAGTGTGTGGGTGGTGGGGGACAGTGTGTGGGTGGTGGGGGACAGTGTGTGGGTGGTGGGGGACAGTGTGTGGGTGGTGGGGGACAGTGTGTGGGTGGTGGGGGACAGTGTGTGGGTGGTGGGGGACAGTGTGTGGGTGGTGGGGGACAGTGTGTGGGTGGTGGGGGACAGTGTGTGGGTGGGGGGGACAGTGTGTGGGTGGGGGGACAGTGTGGGGGCGGGACAGTGTGGGGGGCGGGACAGTGTGGGGGGCGGGACAGTGTGGGGGGCGGGACAGTGTGCGGGTGGGGGGGCAGTGTGCGGGTGGGGGGGCAGTGTGCGGGTGGGTGGGACAGGGTGGGGGTGGGTGGGACAGGGTGGGGGTGGGTGGGACAGGGTGGGGGTGGTGGGGACTGTGTTCCTGGTGGTGGGGGGCGCGGCTGGAAAGAATGGGCACAGGTGGTCAAGGAGGGATGACGGGGCGCGGGAGGGAGTGCGTGCAAATGCTGCTTTAAACATTTTTTTATTGGATCAACATGAGACAGTCACACAGGGGGCCCCAAAGATATCCCTACACAGGGGGGCGAGGGAGGGCTCCTAACATGTTCTTACACGGGGCGGGGGGTCTCCTAACATGTTCTTACACACGGGGGGGTCGAGGGGGTCTCCTGACATGTTCTTACACGGGGCGGGGGGCTCCTAACATGTTCTTACACGGGGCGGGGGGTCCCCTGACATGTTCTTACACGGGGCGGGGGGTCTCCTTACATGTTCTTACACGGTGCGGGGGTCCCCTGACATGTTCTTACACGGGCGGGGGTCCCCTGACATGTTCTTACACGGGCGGGGGTCTCCTGACATGTTCTTACACGGGGCGGGGGTCTCCTGACATGTTCTTACACGGGGCGGGGGTCTCCTGACATGTTCTTACACGGGGCGGGGGGTCCCCTGACATGTTCTTACACGGGGCGGGGGGTCTCCTTACATGTTCTTACACGGGGCGGGGGTCTCCTGACATGTTCTTACACGGGGCGGGGGTCTCCTGACATGTTCTTACACGGGGCGGGGGTCTCCTGACATGTTCTTACACGGGGCGGGGGTCCCCTGACATGTTCTTACACGGGGCGGGGGGTCTCCTGACATGTTCTTACACGGGGCGGGGGTCTCCTGACATGTTCTTACATGGGGCGGGGGTCCCCTGACATGTTCTTACACGGGGCGGGGGTCCCCTGACATGTTCTTACACGGGGCGGGGGTCCCCTGACATGTTCTTACACGGGGCGGGGGTCCCCTGACATGTTCTTACACGGGGCGGGGGGTCTCCTGACATGTTCTTACACGGGGCGGGGGGTCTCCTGACATGTTCTTACACGGGCGGGGGTCTCCTGACATGTTCTTACACGGGGCGGGGGTCTCCTGACATGTTCTTACACGGGGCGGGGGTCTCCTGACATGTTCTTACACGGGCGGGGGTCGAGGGGGTCTCCTGACATGTTCTTACACGGGGCGGGGGTCCCCTGACATGTTCTTACACGGGGCGGGGGTCCCCTGACATGTTCTTACACGGGCGGGGGTCTCCTGACATGTTCTTACACGGGGCGGGGGTCTCCTGACATGTTCTTACATGGGGCGGGGGTCTCCTGACATGTTCTTACACGAGCGGGGGTCCCCTGACATGTTCTTACACGGGGGGTCGAGGGGGTCTCCTGACATGTTCTTACACGGGGCGGGGGTCCCCTGACATGTTCTTACACGGGGCGGGGGTCCCCTGACATGTTCTTATACGGGCGGGGGTCTCCTGACATGTTCTTACACGGGGCGGGGGTCTCCTGACATGTTCTTACACGGGGCGGGGGTCTCCTGACATGTTCTTACACGGGGCGGGGGTCCCCTGACATGTTCTTACACGGTGCGGGGGTCTCCTGACATGTTCTTACACGGGGCGGGGGTCTCCTGACATGTTCTTACACGGGGCGGGGGTCTCCTGACATGTTCTTACACGGGGCGGGGGTCCCCTGACATGTTCTTACACAGGGCGGGGGTCCCCAGACATGTTCTTACACAGGGCGGGGGTCCCCAGACATGTTCTTACACGGGGCAGGGGTCTCCTGACATGTTCTTACACAGGGCGGGGGTCCCCTGACATGTTCTTACACGGGGCGGGGGTCCCCTGACATGTTCTTACACGGGGCGGGGGTCCCCTGACATGTTCTTACACGGGGCGGGGGTCCCCTGACATGTTCTTACACGGGGCGGGGGTCCCCTGACATGTTCTTACACGGGGCGGGGGTCCCCTGACATGTTCTTACACGGGGCGGGGGTCCCCTGACATGTTCTTACACGGGGCGGGGGTCCCCTGACATGTTCTTACACGGGGCGGGGGGTCTCCTGACATGTTCTTACACGGGCGGGGGTCCCCTGACATGTTCTTACACGGGGTTTAGACGTTAGACTTGCAGCACACCGGGTATTGTTTAGAATCTGACCCTACACGAGCTGCAGCCGGAGGATCGCTGGGCAGAAGAGGTGCAGATTATCCCCGTGTTACTTCTCATGGGAACTTCCTGCCCCGATTATTTCACATCGACCTTCCCCCCATAACACACATGAAAAGCAGAGGTAACTCTCAGTGTATTACTTCCTGGCAACACATTTTATAAATAAATAAATATCCCTAAAACAAACATGAAAAGGGTTGTTACTTCTAATACTGCATACGTTTTATACAGCAACACTTAGAGTGTGAGCTCTTCGGGGCAGGCGCCCCTTTTCCTAGTGTTACTTCTATGCCTGAAGCGCTTATTCCCACTGTGTGTTATATTATTGTGTCCCGTGTGTTACTGCTGTGACGCGCTGTGTACATAACGATATACACACACTGTGTGTTATATTACTGTGTCCCGTGTGTTACTGCTGTGACGCGCTGTGTACATAACGATATACACACACTGTGTGTTATATTATTGTGTCCCGTGTGTTACTGATGTGACGCGCTGTGTACATAACGATATACACACTGTGTGTTATATTATTGTGTCCCGTGTGTTACTGCTGTGACGCGCTGTGTACATAACGATATACACACTGTGTGTTATATTATTGTGTCCCGTGTGTTACTGCTGTGACGCGCTGTGTACATAGAGATATACACACTGTGTGTTATATTATTGTGTCCCGTGTGTTACTGCTGTGACGCGCTGTGTACATAGAGATATACACACTGTGTGTTATATTATTGTGTCCCGTGTGTTACTGCTGTGACGCGCTGTGTACATAGAGATATACACACTGTGTGTTATATTATTGTGTCCCGTGTGTTACTGCTGTGACGCGCTGTGTACATAACGATATACACACACTGTGTGTTATATTACTGTGTCCCGTGCGTTACTGCTGTGACGCGCTGTGTACATAACGATATACACACTGTGTGTTATATTACTGTGTCCCGTGTGTTACTGCTGTGACGCGCTGTGTACATAGAGATATACACACTGTGTGTTATATTACTGTGTCCCGTGTGTTACTGCTGTGACGCGCTGTGTACATAACGATATACACACTGTGTGTTATATCTTTGTGTCCCGTGTGTTACTGCTGTGACGCGCTGTGTACATAACGATATACACACTGTGTGTTATATCTTTGTGTCCCGTGTGTTACTGCTGTGACGCGCTGTGTACATAAAGATATACACACTGTGTGTTATATCTTTGTGTCCCGTGTGTTACTGCTGTGACGCGCTGTGTACATAAAGATATACACACTGTGTGTTATATCTTTGTGTCCCGTGTGTTACTGCTGTGACGCGCTGTGTACATAAAGATATACACACTGTGTGTTATATCTTTGTGTCCCGTGTGTTACTGCTGTGACGCGCTGTGTACATAAAGATATACACACTGTGTGTTATATCATTGTGTCCCGTGTGTTACTGCTGTGACGCGCTGTGTACATAAAGATATACACACACTGTGTGTTATATTACTGTGTCCCGTGTGTTACTGCTGGGACACGGTGTGTACATAACGATACACACACTGTGTGTTATATTACTGTGTGCCGTGTGTTACTGCTGTGACGCGCTGTGTACATAAAGATATACACATACTGCAGCCAGGGATTCTGGGTAATGGCATGCAAATGAGCACACATTGTCATCTTTTGCTTCTTGTTCATTTTAACACGAACCCCTATAAGCGTACGCCTGCCGCATTACACAGTGTTTCAGCACAGCCTGGGTTACAGAAGTGCAGAGCCAGTAACCTACTCACAGACAGCTCTTTTGGTTACACTGGCTTTGCAACACGAGGCTGGTACATGGGTATAACTGGACACAGCATAAGTTATGGTGTGTAAAGGTGACAAAGACACTGCATCGTACAGTGTGCAGCAGCGAATAGAGATCCCACTTGTGGGCCCATCTCAGACAGCGCTGCAGCACGGGCGTCTTATCCCTTATTTTGTACCTGGGTGTATATATTACAAATAAAGACAGTATTCGGGAGAAACAAGGCCACACTTACTTCTCATACACGAGCTCCTCGTCCGTACAGAAGTAGTGAGTATTTATGGTGCTTTTTGGTTTATTCCTCAAGGTGGCAAAATATAAGCGATCTGAAAGGGAAATATGGGAAGGCTCATATTACTCGACCTCTCTGCAGCATTTGACACCGTGGACCACCCTCTTCTCCTTCACATTCTCCATACTCTTGGTATTCGGAACAAAGCTCTATCCTGGATCTCATCCTACCTCTCCCATCATACTTTCAGTGTCTCTTCTGCTAACACCTCCTCCTCTATCGATCTCTCTGTGGGGGTACCCCAGGACTCTGTCCTGGGACCTCTTCTCTTTTCTCTGTACACACTCTCTCTAAGTGACCTAATAACATCTTTTGGGTTTAATTATCACCTCTATGCTGACGACACACAAATATACTTTTCAACACCTGACCTTACACCTGCTGTACAAACCAAAGTTTCTGAATTTCTCTCTGCTATATCATCCTGGATGGCCTTCCGACGCCTTAAACTCAACATGGCTAAAACAGAGCTCCTCATACTTCCTCCCAAACCTGGCCCTACTACCTCCTTCCACATTACTGTTGGAACTACGATCATCCACCCAGTAGCCCAAGCACGCTGCCTAGGGGGACACACTCGACTCTTCTCTCACATTCGCCCCTCATATTCAAAACATTTCTAAAACCTGTCGCTTTTTCCTCCGCAATATAACAAAGATACGCCCTTTCCTCTGTTGCTCGCCTGCTAAAACTCTGACTCAGGCCCTCATTCTCTCCCGTCTTGATTACTGTAACCTCCTGCTGTCCGGCCTTCCTGCCTTTCACCTGTCTCCCCTACAATCTATCCTAAACGCTGCTGCCAGAGTCACGCTACTCTTTCCTAGATCTGTCTCAGCATCTCCCCTCCTGAAATCCCTCTCCTGGCTTCCGATCAAATCCCGCATCTCACACTCCATTCTTCTCCTCACTTTTAAAGCTTTACACTCTTCTGTCTCTCCTTATATCTCAGCCCTAATTTCTCGCTATGCACCATCCAGACTCTTGCGTTCTTCTCAAAGATGTCTTCTTTCTACCCCCTTTGTATCTAAAGCCCTCTCCCGCCTTAAACCTTTCTCACTGACTGCCCCACACCTCTGGAATGCCCTTCCCCTCAGTACCCGACTAGCACCCTCTCTATCCACCTTAGGACACACTTGCTTAAAGAAGCATATGAATAGCACTGTGGATATTCTGAACACATGATACATAAAGCTTGGCCCCCTGCAGACGCACTTACCAGAACTCCCTCCTACTGTCTCTGTACATTACTTCTACATACCAATTAGATTGTAAGCTCCTTGGGGCAGGGACTCCTCTTCCTTAATGTTACGTTTATGTCTGAAGCGCTTATTTCCATGACCTGTTATTTATATTATCTGTTATTTATTTGATTACCACATGTATTACTACTGTGTACACTGTGTGCTGTGTGTTATATTGTATCGTGTATAAGAGTTACTCTGTATCACCGTGTTATATACAGGGTGTGCTGTGTGTTATATTGTATCGTGTATAAGAGTTACTCTGTATCACCGTGTTATATACAGGATGTGCTGTGTGTTATATACAGGATGTGCTGTGTGTTATATTGTATCGTGTATAAGAGTTACTCTGTATCACCGTGTTATATACAGGATGTGCTGTGTGTTATATACAGGATGTGCTGTGTGTTATATTGTATCGTGTATAAGAGTTACTCTGTATCACCGTGTTATATACAGGATGCGCTGTGTGTTATATACAGGATGTGCTGTGTGTTATATACAGGGTGTGCTGTGTGTTATATACAGGATGTGCTGTGTGTTATATTGTATCGTGTATAAGAGTTACTCTGTATCACCGTGTTATATACAGGATGTGCTGTGTGTTATATACAGGATGTGCTGTGTTATATTGTATCGTGTATAAGAGTTACTCTGTATCACCGTGTTATATACAGGATGTGCTGTGTGTTATATACAGGATGTGCTGTGTGTTATATTGTATCGTGTATAAGAGTTACTCTGTATCACAGTGTTATATACAGGATGTGCTGTGTGTTATATACAGGATGTGCTGTGTGTTATATACAGGGTGTGCTGTGTGTTATATACAGGATGTGCTGTGTGTTATATTGTATCGTGTATAAGAGTTACTCTGTATCACCGTGTTATATACAGGGTGTGCTGTGTGTTATATACAGGATGTGCTGTGTGATATTGTATCGTGTATAAGAGTTACTCTGTATCACCGTGTTATAAACAGGGTGTGCTGTGTGTTATATACAGGATGTGCTGTGTGTTATATTGTATCGTGTATAAGAGTTACTCTGTATCACCGTGTTATATACAGGGTGTGCTGTGTGTTATATACAGGATGTGCTGTGTGATATTGTATCGTGTATAAGAGTTACTCTGTATCACCGTGTTATATACAGGGTGTGCTGTGTGTTATATACAGGATGTATACACTGATCCATCCTCCCTTATGAGTGTCGCTTTGCAATAAGAATAATACTCCGTGTCCCCACCTCCAGCCTGCCTAATAAAGCAGGAATTAGTAACACTGTGTACAGCACCTGGGTGTGTATTACCCAGGTTACCCCTTAACCCTGTCACTGCTGGAGCTCAGTGTGTGCAAGGACAGGGAGAGAGGTCAGCGTGTGACAGGCCGGTGACACAGAGGGTTATAACCCGCCCTGAGACCCCAGTTTGGGGCGAGAGGGGCAGACGTCCCACCCACAAGGTGTCATAGTCCCCTTATAAATATCTAATCACTAGCACAGCAACTATTTCCCAGCTCTGCTTCCCACATAAACATGAGTCTGCTTCCAGCCCACGCCATTCTCATTTTATCCGGGGGTGACCGGTCTTCCCCTTTATCTCTTTGGCTGACGATGGCAGAACAATTCGATTATATTAAACAGCCGGGATTAGCCCTCTCTCCTTAGATCCACGCGAGATCCCAAACGCAGAAAAGATAGTGAAAACCCGCTAGGCATTTGGTTGCCACGGCGACGTGAAAAGTTTAAAAACCCTTTGTACTCGCAGCCCTCAAACGCGGTAGTGTCAGCAGTGCGGGGGCGCCGGAAACACACTGCTATATCGCGCCTCTGCCCCGCAGAGCTGACTATCTAATTACTGTATCATGCCGGAGGCGCAGGGGGAGAAAGGGATTCGCGGGAGCTGCCACAATAGGGTCTCCCCCACGTTAGAGGCTGCGGCATTCACACTGAGCTCCTGCTCCTTCGGAGGGGTGCGGGGTGCGGGGAAAGTTCTAAAGTTGGGGTGCTGGCCACGGCCGGAGGTTTTCAGGGGACGTGTGATTAAAGGGTTAATGAGGTTGTGAGGTTTATTGGGGGATGTGCGATGAAAGAGTTATGAGGTTTGGGGGGGATCGTTTTTGGAAAGGGGTCCCTGATCGTCTCGTAACTGGGGATCTGGCTCTGCGGATATTTCGAGGTACTTGAGATATATACGTAGAATGAAAGGTAGATGGATGTGTGTGTTGTATATATATATATATATATACATATATGGGATGCATGTGAAGTGTGTGTATATAGGGTGTGTACACGGGATGTACATAATATACATGGGATGTATATAATATATGGGATGTGTATAGGGCATATATATGGGATGTATATCGTGTGTGTGTGTGTGTGTCTATATATGGGTTGTACACAGGGTATATATATATCTATATGATGATGTACATAGGGTGTGCATATAATATACATGGGATTTATAGAGTGTGTGTATATGGGATATAAATAATATATATGTAATGTATACAGGGTGTGTATGATATATGGGATGCATATAATATATGTGGTATGTATATAAAGTGTATATATGGGATGTATACAATACATGTGGGTGTATATATGGGATGTATACAATATATATTGGCTATATATATGTGGGGTGTATATAGGATGTATATAATTTACATGGGATATATATAGGGGTATATATAGGTCTCCTCTTACCCTTGATAAACTCTGCTGCGCTGATCAGCTCCTGATTCTCCATCCTTCAAATCACAGGGAGGAAACCATCCCGATCCCTCCTACCCCTTCTATACCGCTACCTGCCCCCCTACACTTCTACCTACCCCTCCTGTCATGTTACTCTCTCATACTGTCCCTTATACCTCTCCCCCTTCTTCCTCTATCCCCCTCTCCTCCCCCCTCTTCCTTTCTCTCCCCTCTTTTCTCCCTCTCTCCCCTCTCTTTCTCCCTTCCCTCTCTCTCTTCCCTCTTTCTCTCTTCCCCTCTCTTCCCCTCTCTTCCCCTCTCTTCCCCTCTTCCCTCTCCGCCTCTTTCTCTCTCCCCTCTTCGCTCGCTCCCTCTTCCCTTTCTTTCTCCCTCTCTCTCTCTTCTGTTAAAGTCGCAGCTCTTGGTAACCGGCAGCCAATCAGAGGGTGGGATCCGTTACTAAGGCTTTGTTTCGTCTGACCAATGAGGGAGGGGCAGGCGGTTCTGTGTGTTAACCCCTTCTGTGCCAGACTGCTGGGGACAAGAGGCACGCACATGAATGGGGAATTGTATATTACTATCTTATTACTATTATTCCTCCTCCTACTAATATTATTACAACTTTTATTATTGCTATTACTATTCTTGCACTACTAATATTATTATTACTAATATGGATACTATAATATTAGTAATAATAATACTACTACTAATAATATTACTATTAGTAGTAATCATTATTATAATAATAATAATAATAATAATAAAAGCAACAATAACAATAGTAATGAGAATAATAATGCGAATAGTAATAATAAGAAGCAGACGTAGAACAGCAATACCAATAATATTAAGAAAAGTAATAAGAATAATGGTAATATTAGTAATCATAATAAGAAGAATAGTATTACTAATATAATTACTACTATTATTATTATTACGGTATTATTATCATTACTAATATTATAATAATTTGTAATATTATTACTACTGTTCTTATTACTATTATTATTAATTATTATTATTAATAATATTATTACTACTAATATTATTATAATAATTATTGCTATTCTTATAACTATTATTATTCATATTATTATTGGTGTAGTTAATATTATTCTGAATATTCTAATTATTATATTTATTCTGACTATTCTAATTATTATTATTAACAACAATATCACCACCAATAAATGAGCCAGTTGGAATAGTACAAATGACAATGTTATACTAATAATTTCAGAAATTATGTTTATTATTAGAGCTCTTTTCTAACGAATTATACAAATATCAACATCTGTGAGGTTTAGAAAGCTCTGTGCATGTGAAGAAGAGACCTGTGAGGTTTGGAAAGCTCTGTACATGTGAAGAAGAGACCTGTGAGGTTTGGAAAGCTCAGTGCATGTGAAGAAGAGACCTGTGAGGTTTGGAAAGCTCTGTACATGTGAAGCAGAGACCTGTGAGGTTTGGAAAGCTCTGTACATGTGAAGCAGAGACCTGTGAGGTTTGGAAAGCTCTGTACATGTGAAGGAGAGACCTGTGAGGTTTGGAAAGCTTTGTACATGTGAAGAAGAGACCTGTGAGGTTTGGAAAGCTCTGTACATGTGAAGCAGAGACCTGTGAGGTTTGGAAAGCTCTGTACATGTGAAGGAGAGACCTGTGAGGTTTGGGAAGCTCTGTACATGTGAAGGAGAGACCTGTGAGGTTTGGAAAGCTCTGTGCATGTGAAGAAGAGACCTGTGAGGGTTGGAAAGCTCTGTACATGTGAAGCAGAGACCTGTGAGGTTTGGAAAGCTCTGTACATGTGAAGCAGAGACCTGTGAGGTTTGGAAAGTTCTGTACATGTGAAGGGGAGACCTGTGAGGTTTGGAAAGCTTTGTACATGTGAAGAAGAGACCTGTGAGGTTTGGAAAGCTCTGTACATGTGAAGCAGAGACCTGTGAGGTTTGGAAAGCTCTGTACATGTGAAGGAGAGACCTGTGAGGTTTGGGAAGCTCTGTACATGTGAAGAAGAGACCTGTGAGGTTTGGAAAGCTCTGTACATGTGAAGCAGAGACCTGTGAGGTTTGGAAAGCTCTGTACATGTGAAGGAGAGACCTGTGAGGTTTGGGAAGCTCTGTACATGTGAAGGAGAGACCTGTGAGGTTTGGGAAGCTCTGTACATGTGAAAGAGAGACCTGTGAGGTTTGGGAAGCTCTGCACAGACCTAGGCGGATTGCACACGTTTCCGGGATTACGGCAGCTGTCAGATCTCCGCTCTGATATTGTGACGCAGTAATTTACGCCTGTACGATATAACGTGTTATAAAACATCCCACAGGATTCCACAGACTTGGCAACATTTTGAGAAACAACATTTTGTACATAGACAAATTACACAGAAATATGCAATTTTAAGTACAATTAATACTAACCCTGTAGGACTCCTTAGACTGCGGCCCCCGTGCCTTCTCCAACGCCTCGGCGTGCGCTGCGCGAACAAGCACCGCCCCTCAATGGGGCAGGGCCCAGTAAGCACCTTCGCGCTGATTGTGCAGCCGCGCTGATTGTGCAGCCGCGCTGATTCTGCAGCCGCGCTGATTCTGCAGCCGCGCTGATTCTGCAGCCGCGCTGTGCGACAAGATTTTCCAAACACATTCAAAATGCATTTACAATTTGCGACGGAGGGGTGGCCACGCCCCCGCCGGCGGTTCAGCCAATAAGGGTGAACCAGCCGTGGGAGGTCATGGTCACGCCCCTGGAAAACCCCAGCCACGCCCCCGTCACAATCTCTTGCATCTTCTGCCAGATCGCGGTGCAACGCGGGCTATCCCCACCACCCCCCGCACCGAGCGGGACCGCGGTCCTGACAGCAAACACTTCTTTTAATCAAAAAGGCAGAATCAACGTTTCAGTTCTGTTAGGACCAGTATGTCAGGCCCAGAATGTTAAGCTTCCATTTTGTCTGGTCATAACTAGTTAAGATTCTGTAGTCAGCCTTTTGCTGAAATATACGTTCTGGAGCGTGGGTGAAGGAATAACGGATTTTCCTTTCAAGTTCCTACTCAGGGTTGCCACGTTCAACTGACGGCCAACATGTTGCCATCACAACGGGACCCTATGTAACGTCCCGCTTCGTCAAGTTGCCACAACGTGGCACCGCATGACGTTGTGACATCATGTAGCTTTCTCATTGTCATGGCAACGGGTGTCACGTGATGCTGTTATGTCACATGACGTTCCCGTTGGCATATCATTTGACGCCGCGCAGCCATATAGCCAGTAGTTGCAGGGGGAGATGCCGGGAGACGTTGCCGTTGTGGGCACTGTTGCTGCGTTAATGGTACATGGAATTGTATATTACCTTACGTCATCTTAATATATAAAATCGAATGGTTGGTACTAGGTGCGGTGAATCTGATTGGCCAGAGGCTGAGGACCAATCAGATTGGTGGGTCTGACGTCACCCAACTGCAACTCTCTTCCCCCTCGGCCACACACACACACACAACTCTCTCCTCCCCCCCCCATCACACTCACCTCCCTCCACTCACCTCCCCCCCACTCACCTCCCTCCACTCACCTCCCCCCCACTCACCTCCCTCCACTCACCTCCCTCCCTCCCCGCGCTCCACTCACCTCCCTCCCCGGCGCTCCACTCACCTCCCCCCGGCGCTCCACTCACCTCCTCCCCGTTCCACTCACCTCCCCCCCCTCCCCGGCGTTCCACTCACCTCCCCCCCCTCCCCGGCGTTCCACTCACCTCTCCCCCCTCCCCGGCGTTTCACTCACCTCTCCCCCCTCCCCGGCGTTCCACTCACCTCCCCGGCATTCCACTCACCTCCCCGGCGTTCCACTCACCTCCCCGGCGTTCCACTCACCTCCCCGGCGTTTCACTCACCTCCCCCCCTCCCCGGCGTTCCACTCACCTCCCCCCCTCCCCGGCGTTCCACTCACCCCCCCCTCCCCGACGTTCCACTCACCCCCCCCCTCCCCGGCGTTCCACTCACCCCCCCCCTCCCTCCCCGGCGTTCCTCTCACCTCCCCCCCTCCCCGGCGTTCCACTCACCTCCCCCCCTCCCGGCGGGGGGACAGGCAGCCTGCAGCTGCCACGCGGTGCCTAAGATGGCGGCGGCCGGAAGGACCCCCTTCCTCCCTCGCGGAGTAACTAAGATGGCGGCGGCCGGAAGAAGAGGTGACGTGTGTGTGTCACTGTGTGTGTGTGTGTGTGTGTGTGTGTGACACTGTGTGTGTGTGACACTGTGTGTGTGTGTCACACTGTGTGTGTGTGTGTGTGTGTCACACTGTGTGTGTGTGTGACACTGTGTGTGTGGGACACTGTGTGTGTGTGGGACACTGTGTGTGTGTGTGTCACTGTGTGTGTGTCAGACACTGTAGGGTGGGGACCGAAGCTACGCATGGGGGGGGCAGGAGCGGAGAGAGAGGGGGGAGCGGAGAGAGAGGGGGGAGCGGAGAAACATACAGGGGGAGTGGAGAGGAGGGACCCGGAAATTTTAAGCAACCCCCCCCCCCTCCTGTCCACTGCCCCTCCCCTCCTGTCCACTGTCCCCCCCCCTCCTGTCCACTGTCCCCCCTCCTGTCCATTGTCTCCCCCCCTCCTGTCCACTGTCTCCCCCCTCCTGTCCACTGTCTCCCCCTCCTGTCCACTGTCTCCCCCCTCCTGTCCACTGTCACCCCCCCTGTCCACTGTCTCCCCCCCCTGTCCACTGTCTCCCCCCTCCTGTCCACTGTCTCCCCCCTCCTGTCCACTGTCTCCCCCCTCCTGTCCACTGTCACTCCCCCCTGTCCACTGTCCCCCCACCTGTCCACTGTCCCCCCCTCCTGTCCACTGTCACCCCCCCCATGTCCACTGCCTCCCCCCTGTCCACTGCCCCCCCTCCTGTCCACTGTCACCCCCCCGTCCACTGCCCCCCCTGTCCACTGTCGTCCCCCCTCCTGTCCACTCTCCCCCCCTCCTGTCCACTCTCCCTCCCTCCTGCGGAAGGAGAGAGAGGGGGGAGCGGAGAAACATACAGGGGGAGCGGAGAGGAGGGACACGGAAATTTTAAGCAACCCCCCCTCCTGTCCGCTGCCCCCCCCTCCTGTCCACTGTCCCCCCCCTCCTGTCCACTGTCCCCCCCCCTCCTGTCCACTGTCTCCCCCCCTCCTGTCCACTGTCTCCCCCCTCCTGTCCACTGTCTCCCCCCTCCTGTCCACTGTCTCCCCCCTCCTGTCCACTGTCTCCCCCCTCCTGTCCACTGTCTCCCCCCTCCTGTCCACTGTCCCCCCCCTCCTGTCCACTGTCCCCCCCTCCTGTCCACTGTCACCCCCCCTCCTGTCCACTGTCTCCCCCCTCCTGTCCACTGTCTCCCCCCTCCTGTCCACTGTCTCCCCCTCCTGTCCACTGTCTCCCCCCTCCTGTCCACTGTCACCCCCCCTGTCCACTGTCTCCCCCCCCCCTGTCCACTGTCTCCCCCCTCCTGTCCACTGTCTCCCCCCTCCTGTCCACTGTCTCCCCCCTCCTGTCCACTGTCACTCCCCCCTGTCCACTGTCCCCCCACCTGTCCACTGTCCCCCCCTCCTGTCCACTGTCACCCCCCCCATGTCCACTGCCTCCCCCCTGTCCACTGCCCCCCCTCCTGTCCACTGTCACCCCCCCGTCCACTGCCCCCCCTGTCCACTGTCGTCCCCCCTCCTGTCCACTCTCCCCCCCTCCTGTCCACTCTCCCTCCCTAATGCGGAAGGAGAGAGAGGGGGGAGCGGAGAAACATACAGGGGGAGCGGAGAGGAGGGACACGGAAATTTTAAGCAACCCCCCCTCCTGTCCGCTGCCCCCCCCTCCTGTCCACTGTCCCCCCCCTCCTGTCCACTGTCCCCCCCCCTCCTGTCCACTGTCCCCCCCCCTCCTGTCCACTGTCTCCCCCCTCCTGTCCACTGTCTCCCCCCTCCTGTCCACTGTCTCCCCCCTCCTGTCCACTGTCTCCCCCCTCCTGTCCACTGTCTCCCCCCTCCTGTCCACTGTCCCCCCCCTCCTGTCCACTGTCCCCCCCTCCTGTCCACTGTCACCCCCCCTCCTGTCCACTGTCTCCCCCCTCCTGTCCACTGTCTCCCCCCTCCTGTCCACTGTCTCCCCCCTCCTGTCCACTGTCACCCCCCCCTGTCCACTGTCTCCCCCCTCCTGTCCACTGTCTCCCCCCTCCTGTCCACTGTCACCCCCCCCTGTCCACTGTCCCCCCACCTGTCCACTGTCCCCCCCTTCTGTCCACTGTCACCCCCCCCTGTCCACTGCCCCCCCCTCCTGTCCACTGTCACCCCCCCCGTCCACTGCCTCCCCCTGTCCACTGTCGTCCCCCCTCCTGTCCACTCTCCCCCCCTCCTGTCCACTCTCCCCCCTCCTGCGGAGGGAGAGAGAGGGGGGAGCGGAGAAACATACAGGGTGAGTGGAGAGGAAGGACCCGGAAATTTTAAGCAACCCCCCCCTCCTGTCCGCTGCCCCCCCCCTCCTGTCCACTGTCCCCCCCTCCTGTCCACTGTCCCCCCCCTCTCCTGTCCACTGTCCCCCCCCTCCTGTCCACTGTCTCCCCCCTCCTGTCCACTTTCTCCCCCCTCCTGTCCACTGTCTCCCCCCTCCTGTCCACTGTCACCCCCCCTGTCCACTGTCTCCCCCCTCCTGTCCACTGTCCCCCCCCCCTCCTGTCCACTGTCCCCCCCCTCCTGTCCACTGTCCCCCCCTTCCTGTCCACTGTCCCCCCTCCTGTCCACTGTCACCCCCCTCCTGTCCACTGTCTCCCCCCTAATGTCCACTGTCTCCCCCCTCCTGTCCACTGTCTCCCCCCTCCTGTCCACTGTCTCCCCCCTCCTGTCCACTGTCACCCCCCCTGTACACTGTCCCCCCACCTGTCCACTGTCCCCCCACCTGTCCACTGTCCCCCCCCTCCTGTCCACTGTCGTCCCCCCTCCTGTCCACTCTCCCCCCCTCCTGTCCACTCTCCCCCCCTCCTGCGGAGGGAGAGAGAGGGGGGAGCGGAGAAACATACAGGGTGAGTGGAGAGCAGGGACCCGGAAATTTTAAGCAACCCCCCCCTCCTGTCCGCTGTCCCCCCCCTCCTGTCCACTGTCCCCCCCCTCTTGTCCATTGTCCCCCTCCTCCTGTCCACTGCCCCCCCCCTCCTGTCCACTGTCTCCCCCCTCCTGTCCACTGTCTCCCCCCTCCTGTCCACTGTCTCCCCCCTCCTGTCCACTGTCTCCCCCCTCCTGTCCACTGTCACCCCCCGCTGTCCACTGTCTCCCCCCTCCTGTCCATTGTCTCCCCCCTCCTGTCCACTGTCACCCCCCGCTGTCCACTGTCTCCCCCCTCCTGTCCACTTTCTCCCCCCTCCTGTCCACTGTCTCCCCCCTCCTGTCCACTGTCACCCCCCCTGTCCACTGTCCCCCCACCTGTCCACTGTCCCCCCCTCCTGTCCACTGTCACCCCCCCATGTCCACTGCCTCCCCCCTGTCCACTGCCCCCCCTCCTGACCACTGTCACCCCCCCGTCCACTGCCCCCCCCTGTCCACTGTCGTCCCCCCTCCTGTCCACTCTCCCCCCCTCCTGTCCACTCTCCCCCCCTCCTGTCCACTCTCCCCCCTCCTGTCCACTCTCCCCCCTCCTGTCCACTCTCCCCCCTCCTGTCCACTCTCCCCCCCTCCTGTCCACTCTCCCCCCCCTCCTGTCCACTCTCCCCCCCCTCCTGTCCACTCTCCCCCCCCTCCTGTCCACTCTCCCCCCCTCCTGTCCACTCTCCCCCCTCCTGTCCACTCTCCCCCCCTCCTGTCCACTCTCCCCCCCCTCCTGTCCACTCTCCCCCCCTGTCCACTCTCCCTCCTCCTGTCCACTCTCCCCCCCTCCTGTCCACTCTCCCCCCTCCTGTCCACTGCCCCCCTCCTGTCCACTGTCCCCCCTCCTGTCCACTGTCCCCCCTCCTGTCCACTGTCCCCCCCTCCTGTCCACTGTCCCCCCCTCCTGTCCACTGTCCCCCCCTCCTGTCCACTGTCCCCCCCCTCCTGTCCACTGTCACCCCCCCTCCTGTCCACTGTCACCCCCCTCCTGTCCACTGTCACCCCCCCTCCTGTCCACTGTCCCGTCCCCTTCCTGTCCACTGTCCCGTCCCCCTCCTGTCCACTGTCCCGTCCCCCTCCTGTCCACTGTCCCGTCCCCCTCCTGTCCACTGTCCCGTCCCCCTCCTGTCCACTGTCCCGTCCCCCTCCTGTCCACTGTCCCGTCCCCCTCCTGTCCACTGTCCCCTTCCTCCTGTCCACTGTCCCCGTCCCCTCCTGTCCACTGTCCCCGTCCCCACCTGTCCACTGTCCCCGTCCCCTCCTGTCCACTGTCCCCGTCCCCTCCTGTCCACTGTCCCCGTCCCCTCCTGTCCACTGTCCCCGTCCCCTCCTCTCCACTGTCGTCCCGTCCCCTTCTGTCCACTGTCGTCCCGTCCCCTCCTGTCCACTGTCGTCCCGTCCCCTCCTGTCCACTGTCCCCGTCCCCTCCTGTCCACTGTCCCCGTCCCCTCCTGTCCACTGTCCCCGTCCCCTCCTGTCCACTGTCCCCGTCCCCTCCTGTCCACTGTCCCCGTCCCCTCCTGTCCACTGTCCCTGTCCCCTCCTCTCCACTGTCGTCCCGTCCCCTTCTGTCCACTGTCGTCCCGTCCCCCCCCGTCCACTGCCTCCCCCTGTCCACTGTCGTCCCCCCTCCTGTCCACTCTCCCCCCCTCCTGTCCACTCTCCCCCCTCCTGCGGAGGGAGAGAGAGGGGGGAGCGGAGAAACATACAGGGTGAGTGGAGAGGAGGGACCCGGAAATTTTAAGCAACCCCCCCCTCCTGTCTGCTGCCCCCCCCCTCCTGTCCACTGTCCCCCCCTCCTGTCCACTGTCCCCCCCTCCTGTCCACTGTCCCCCCCCCCTCCTGTCCACTGTCTCCCCCCTCCTGTCCACTGTCTCCCCCCTCCTGTCCACTGTCTCCCCCCTCCTGTCCACTGTCACCCCCCCTGTCCACTGTCTCCCCCCTCCTGTCCACTGTCCCCCCCCTCCTGTCCACTGTCCCCCCCCCTCCTGTCCACTGTCCCCCCCTCCTGTCCACTGTCACACCCCCTCCTGTCCACTGTCTCCCCCCTAATGTCCACTGTCTCCCCCCTCCTGTCCACTGTCTCCCCCTCCTGTCCACTGTCACCCCCCCTGTCCACTGTCTCCCCCCTCCTGTCCACTGTCTCCCCCCTCCTGTCCACTGTCACCCCCCCTGTCCACTGTCCCCCCACCTGTCCACTGTCCCCCCACCTGTCCACTGTCCCCCCCCTCCTGTCCACTGTCGTCCCCCCTCCTGTCCACTCTCCCCCCCTCCTGTCCACTCTCCCCCCCTCCTGCGGAGGGAGAGAGAGGGGGGAGCGGAGAAACATACAGGGTGAGTGGAGAGGAGGGACCCGGAAATTTTAAGCAACCCCCCCTCCTGTCCGCTGTCCCCCCCCTCCTGTCCACTGTCCCCCCCCCTCTTGTCCATTGTCCCCCTCCTCCTGTCCACTGTCCCCCCCCTCCTGTCCACTGTCTCCCCCCTCCTGTCCACTGTCTCCCCCCTCCTGTCCACTGTCTCCCCCCTCCTGTCCACTGTCTCCCCCCTCCTGTCCACTGTCACCCCCCGCTGTCCACTGTCTCCCCCCTCCTGTCCATTGTCTCCCCCCTCCTGTCCACTGTCACCCCCCGCTGTCCACTGTCTCCCCCCTCCTGTCCACTGTCTCCCCCCTCCTGTCCACTGTCTCCCCCCTCCTGTCCACTGTCACCCCCCCTGTCCACTGTCCCCCCACCTGTCCACTGTCCCCCCCTCCTGTCCACTGTCACCCCGCCATGTCCACTGCCTCCCCCCTGTCCACTGCCCCCCCTCCTGTCCACTGTCACCCCCCCGTCCACTGCCCCCCCCTGTCCACTGTCGTCCCCCCTCCTGTCCACTCTCCCCCCCTCCTGTCCACTCTCCCCCCCTCCTGTCCACTCTCCCCCCTCCTGTCCACTCTCCCCCCCTCCTGTCCACTCTCCCCCCTCCTGTCCACTCTCCCCCCCTCCTGTCCACTCTCCCCCCCCTCCTGTCCACTCTCCCCCCCCTCCTGTCCACTCCCCCCCCCCTCCTGTCCACTCTCCCCCCCTCCTGTCCACTCTCCCCCCTCCTGTCCACTCTCCCCCCCTCCTGTCCACTCTCCCCCCCTCCTGTCCACTCTCCCCCCCTGTCCACTCTCCCCCCTCCTGTCCACTCTCCCCCCCTCCTGTCCACTCTCCCCCCTCCTGTCCACTGCCCCCCTCCTGTCCACTGTCCCCCCTCCTGTCCACTGTCCCCCCCTCCTGTCCACTGTCCCCCCCTCCTGTCCACTGTCCCCCCCTCCTGTCCACTGTCCCCCCCTCCTGTCCACTGTCACCCCCCTCCTGTCCACTGTCACCCCCCCTCCTGTCCACTGTCACCCCCCTCCTGTCCACTGTCACCCCCCCTCCTGTCCACTGTCCCGTCCCCCTCCTGTCCACTGTCCCGTCCCCCTCCTGTCCACTGTCCCGTCCCCCTCCTGTCCACTGTCCCGTCCCCCTCCTGTCCACTGTCCCGTCCCCCTCCTGTCCACTGTCCCGTCCCCCTCCTGTCCACTGTCCCCTTCCTCCTGTCCACTGTCCCCGTCCCCTCCTGTCCACTGTCCCCGTCCCCTCCTGTCCACTGTCCCCGTCCCCTCCTGTCCACTGTCCCCGTCCCCTCCTGTCCACTGTCCCCGTCCCCTCCTGTCCACTGTCCCCGTCCCCTCCTCTCCACTGTCGTCCCGTCCCCTTCTGTCCACTGTCGTCCCGTCCCCTCCTGTCCACTGTCGTCCCGTCCCATCCTGTCCACTGTCGTCCCGTCCCCTCCTGTCCACTTTCCATGTCCCCTCCTGTCCACTGTCCCTGTCCCCTCCTGTCCACTGCCCCCGTCCCCTCCTGTCCACTGTCCCGTCCCCTCCTGTCCACTGTCATGTCCCCTCCTGTCCACTGCCCCCGTCCCCTCCTGTCCACTGTCCTGTCCCCTCCTGTCTACTGCCCCCGTCCCCTCCTGTCTACTGCCCCCGTCCCCTCCTGTCCACTGTCCGTCCCCTCCTGTCCACTGTCCCCCCCTCCTGTCCACCCCCTTCTGTTCACTGTCCCCCCCTCCTGTCCACTGTCCCCCCCCTCCTGTCCACTGTCCCCCCCCCTCCTGTCCACTGTCCCCCCCTCCTGTCCACTCTTCCCCCCCTCCTGTCCACTCTCCCCCCCCCTCCTGTCCACTCTCCCCCCCCGTCCACTGTCCCTCCCGTCCAATGTCCACTGTCCCTCCCGTCCAATGTCCACTGTCCCCCCCTCCTCCTGTCCACTGTCCCCCCTCCCCTCCACCCCCCCCCTCCCCTCTCCCCCCTTCCCCCCCCCTTTCCTCCCCTCTCCCCCCCCCCCCTTTTCCTAGCGGGAAATTTAACTCACGGGCAACGCCGGGTCTCTCAGCTAGTTTCTATTATTTATAACTAACATGATGACAATTGTTGCAGACAGTCGTCGCTGATCAATATTAATTTATTACAATGGTTTATCTCGGTTTGCTTCACTTGAGTTAATTTAACAAAGAATCCCACGTATGGAAAGACAACCTGGGTGTTGAGGCGACACCTCGGGGGAGCGGGTTGCAGGGGACACTGGAAGGAATAAGCTGTTTAATCAGACTCTTGATGGTCATAATTCTATCAGGAGTAATCCTGCATCGTGCTGATACTGTCTCTAGTTCTGCGTAATGTTAGCGTGTTAAGTCAGAAAGGCATTGTTGTTGTCATGTCAGATATAAGGTATTTGTTATTTTCGAGACAGGGGTTCTAGTGAAAATGCCACTATGTCATTTAGCCACGCAGTGATTTTTCTCTAGGCTTATAATGCCGTGTATTTTCACTGAATTTACTTAATCTTGGTATTGAGCCCCGACATGCAGCCGCCGACACACATCTAGCGGAGGACAGATTAGGATTAAATGTTGGGTATCGGCACAACTCTTCTGCTCCGTGCCGCTCTAGCATCTGGCTTCTTATGGGCTCCAAACTAAACCCCTTCTCTTCCCCAACTGGCTTATTATGTTATTGTAACCAAATCCCTGCTGTGTTTAAATGAAGGGGATCCGCAGTTTTACTATTAGCCGGTTTCTGCTCCGTCTGCCATTACTTTGTGATCCTACTTATCCCTTTTTCTATATTACTTTTAGCGGTTAGAGGGTTGGCGATGGCTCCGCTGTGGGTGGTAGAGCTGTACAGCGGGATCGGGGCCATGCACTGCAGGCTGACAGTTACCAGCAGCGTGCGCTCACAGCGCTGCATGACCCTGCTGCAAGCATGCGCTCAGATTTCTACGAGGCACGCACTCATAGCTGTAGGAGCAGCACTGCTCCACCACAGCCGTCCTCTGCCGCCCGGCCCCTGCTTAATTCACGACAGAAAATGTGCGTGTCATTGCCGCGCAGCCCGCCCACACAGAGATTTCAGGGACCAACCCGTAGCCCGGAGATGGAGAAGTCTCCGGGTCAAACCCAGAGAGGTGGCAACCCCGTTCCTACTGTACATGGGAGTGCATCGTTACTAACATTATTCTGTGCACTTTGAATCTCTCTCTCCTCTCTACCCTCTCTCTCCTTCCCCCTCTCGCTCTCTCTCCTCTCTCCCCCCTCTGTCTTCTCTCTCCCCTCTCTCTTTTTGTTACATTCCTTATAATTCTGATACGATGTCTCCGTCAAATCTGACTTCAAGAATCTAACCGCCTGCCGCGTCTTTTCCATTTCCTCCCCTACCTGTTTATTTAGCCACATTGGTTTTGACTTATTTGGTTGATACTTGTAGCCCTGGTTCCCCTGTAACTTAAGGGACGACTGGTACTTACTTAACCTGCTAGCTCACAGGAGGGCCTGAGCCTCCACCACTTGGAGCCTGGGGTGGTAGTGCGATCTCCTTGTTGCAGCGCCTCCACTTGAGAGGGATCCCAGCGTAGCGGGATAGCCCCTCACCGGTACAATGTACCAAGTAATTACACACACGTTATGGTATAACAGTATTTACTAGGCACCTAATCAGCATGACAAATACAATGCAAAGCATACACTATGTAGATGGACATTTATATCCCTGCAGGGTATTTCCCTTGTACTTGGAGTGCAGGGGCACCAGAGCCCTAGTATCCTTCCCACAATGTCACTTGCACCCACGTATGAGGTGTAGCGCTAGCCTGTGGACTGTTGGTTCACTTGTTGATATACCTGCCCGGGTGCTCCAGACCCCGGGGGTAGCTGAACAACAGTCAACTGGCAGTCTGCTCCAACGACGCCTTCTGCCTCCTCATGGGGTGGCCTCCAGCAGGAGCGTCCCACCATAGATAGTCTCTGAACGTAGGTGGTCTGATCCCAGACCACAAGTTATGCGTCACCGCGTGGTGTAGACACTGTGTCCCTGATACTGCACAACACAGGGAAAGGGTCCCTAACTATGGGCTTCCCTATACAGCTGCAGGTGCCTACTGTGAGTCAGGGACAAACCGGGGCCTACAGGGGAAAGCTGGCCTAGTACCAGGGCTACTGGCACCAGGTACCTTACCTCCCTCTTCTGTACCCTGCTCCTGACTGACTACCTCTCACGCTGAGCACGCCAAATGTATCTAACTGTTTGCCGAGATCCTGGCAGACCTATTGGCTGGGCTGGTGTTGCAGGGTACATGCAACTACACACGCAGGTTTTTTGACGAGGCTTATTTATTTAGCCTTGAAAAATATACAGCACACAAAACAAAAATAGCTTCCATCAGCAACAAAAGGAAAATGGCTTTTCTTCAGCAGACAGACAAAAACAGTTTCTCTTTAGCAGACAGTGTATATGGCAGTTCTCCTTTTCTATGCAGGGGACAGACAGTTCACAATTCATCTACTTTTCTAATCAGACCTTGTATCAGGAAACTCTTTAGCAATCTCTTTAGCAGCTTACTCCTCAACAGCCAGCCTCCATGTGTCTACAGCCTGGGTTTTAACACACCTTGATTAGGCAGCTGGGATCCAACTAATTGTCCTGAGGTTCCCAGCTGAAGTTAACCTCTTCAGTGCTGCACTGCAGACTAGACATAGGTTTTCCAGGCATATAACTGGTGGCTTTTGTTTACCCTGTCACAGCTGGCCTATGTGTTGTGCAGCCCCTGGGGCTGCTGGAAATCGTAGTTCCCTGGCGGAGCTTCAGAGTGTAATGGCCGCTGTTCCTAATGTACTGCGCATGCACAGGATGCAGTAAGATGGCCGCCTAACTCTAGGTACCTTCTGCGTATGCACGATCTGCTACTGCGCATGCGTGACATAAATCAAAATGGCGGCGCCCTCAGCAGAGCGCCAGCGACCCACTCGCCCGCTCCCTGCTACCAGCCCCCATCGGAGCCTTCCTGCAGCCGTCCCCCTCACGTAGCCCGGAGGTAAGAGGGGGACCTGGCTACATACTTATTACCCAAGGGTATACACTGATAAGTGTGCTTTTCTAACCATGTTTTAAAGACTGCCCATTTATCTTCTACATTTTCCCTGCAAAAACATAATCCCATTGTATTACTTGTAGATTAGACCTCAGTTTATTAAAATCTGCCTTTCTAAAGTTTAAGGTCTTTGTTGAACCCAAGTAATCTGTTTTTTGATCATTTAGTTCAAATGAGACCATGTTATGATCACTGTTACCCAAATGTTCCAGGACTTGAATATTTGTTATTACTTCTACATTGTTTGATATGACCAAATCCAGTATTGCCCCTCTCCTGGTTAGTTCCTTAATAATTTGGTTCATATAATTGTCTTTAAGCACCCCCAAAAAACTTTCCTTTGCCCCAGTCTATGTCTGGATAATTAAAATCCCCCATTATGCAAACATGACCCAGTTTTGATGCCTTGTTCATTTGCAAAAGTATTTTAGCTTCCTCAATCTCACAGATATTTGGTGGTTTATAGCATATTCCCACAAACATTTTCTTTATACTTTTACCTCCACTGCTAATTTCTATCCACAAAGTCTCTACATTTTCATAATTCCCTTCATAAACATCATCCCTTATAATAGGTTTTAGATCCGGTTTAACACATAAACATACTCCACCTCCTCTTCTATTTGATCGATCCTTCCGAAAAAGGAATAACCCTCTAAATTAACTGCCCAGCTATGAGTTTCATCCCACCATGTTTCAGTAATGTCTACAATATCATACTGCTCCCTTGCAGCTATTAATTCAAGCTCCCCCATTTTATCTGTCAGGCTTCTTGCATTAGCAAGCATGCATTTAAGTTTTTTTTCAGCCTGTACTATTATCTTATTTGCTCCTTCCTTTCTGCTCCCACTTGGTTTAGTCTTTAGAAGTTTTCTAGTATTATCTGTATTTACTATGGGTGTCTCACTGCTTGTCAAACTCGCACTTGCCCCCATTCTACCTCCATTACCCATTGTATCCTCCTCTATTCTATTTAGTTTATCTGTTTCATTCCCCTCCCCCCTTTATCCTAGTTGAAACTCTCCAATCTTTTTAACATTCTCCTCCCTAGCACAGAAGATCCCTCTTCATTGAGGTGCAATCCGTCCCTAGAATATAGATGGCACCTCTCAGAAAAGGAGTCCCAGTGCTCTAAAAACCCAAACCCCTCCTTCCTGCACCACTTTCTTAGCCATGCATTAACCTCCCTAATCTCTGACTGTCTGCCTGCGATAGCGCATGGCACTTGTAGTATTTCAGAAAATACTACCTTGGAGGTCCTTGCCTTAAGCTTTCGGCCTAGATCCCTGAAATCAGCTTTAAACCCCTTTCAAACCCTTAAACCCCTTTCAAGATTGCCAATGTCCCTCAATATTGCAAGTTGCCTCTTCAGATTAGCAATCTCTGACTCTAATGAGACCACCCGCTCACACTTCCCACAGCGACACCAAACAAACTGGAAGGCATGATGCAGAAGTCTCAGTAGGTACCCGAACCTCTGACATGGTGCGAGACGCCGGAAGACACAATCCATGGCACTGTTGTCCCCAGGCTGTCACTTGATTGGTCGCCCAATCGATCTTGGGGTTGTGGTGCCGCAGCCAGGGAAGTCCTACAATCATTGGAGTCGAGGGAGAGCAAATCACATAGAATGATAGTGACTCTTTGTAAAATGCCCCGACCGTGACCAGCAAAGGATTAGTCTCGAGAGTGATAGTCCCAGGTGTCAGAGGTCTTCCATCAAAAGCCACTACTGGTAACGAACTAAATCTCCCTAGTACGTAGAGGAAGGGAGTGAAGTTTCGCAAATGCGTGGTCTATGAAGTTCCCTGCGGCTCCTGAATCCACAAAAGCCTGAGTGAAAATGAATGCTGGTCCCCAGGGAGTGAAACTGACAGGAGGAGCCGTGAAGGTTATGATGAAGGAAGAATAGAAGAAATGTCCAGAGAATATTCCTCTATCTTCACTGGGCATTGGGGTTTTCCTAATTTAGGACAGTTTCGGACACGGTGACCTTTGAGCCCACAGTACAGGCACAGCCCCCTGACACATCTCCTGGTTTTCTCCTGCTCAGGTAATTTGGTATGACCTAGTTGCATCGGTTCCTCCTCAGGGAGAGGGGTAGAAAGAGGGGTCTGAAAGTGGGAGGCAAGCCGAATTGTTGGGGTTTTTGGAGACTGAGCTCGGTCTGCCGTTCTCCTATCCTGAGGTCCATTCTGATACAGAGGGCAATCAGTTCCTCCAGCTCCTTGGGAAGATCACAGCAAGTCCTTTCGTCCTTTAAACGCTCAGAAATCCCCTGCCAAAATACTGCCACCAGAGATTCATAATTCCAGCCCGTCTCCGCAGCAAGGGTTCGGAACTCAATGGCATACAGTAGTGGCATGTGGTACGGATTCCTTGTCTAAGTCGCAGGAGTGAAGCTGAAGAGGAGGAGACGCGACCGGGCGCGTCAAATACTATTTGAAATGCCTGGAGAAAGGCAACGGAGTCGCTGATCAGTGGGGATTCTCTTTCCCACAGAGGGGAAGACCAGGCCAAGGTCTTATCAGTTAGTAGGGAAATTACATAGGCTACCCTGGAGGACTGGAGTTCGAACTGAGTCGAGCATTGGTTCAGAAACCCTCTACAAGCAATAGGGTCCCCTCCATTATGCAGAGGCGTCGGGATCCGTGGTTGCCTGGGCATAGGGGGTGATGGGGCTGGTGCCGGAGAAGCTTCCGGTAAGGGCAGTGCAAGGGTAGAACCCACCTGGAGTGTGTCCAGCTGGGTAAAAATGTCCGGAATTCGGCTTGAAATAAGTGCCAGCTGTTGGTTTTGCAGGGCGAGGCGTCTCATGATCTCCAAGTAGTTTCCCTTGGAGAGATACGGCTAGCTCTACCTCAGCAGGGTCCATGTGTAAGGAATCCGCTCCTGGGTTTGGCTGAAACCTACTCCTTACAGAACTATGCAGTTTCTAGACAACTCCCCCTTGTTTCTGCAATCAGTATCACCTGTGCTTGCAATCACTGCAGCTCTGTCTCTGTGCTCCGTCATTGGAAGAATGCCCTCACACCCCTGTCCTTTGATTGGCTCCCTGCCCATACTGGGCTCTCCCTTTCCCTCGCTGCTGAGCATAAACCAAAATTCACTTGGATGTAACTGTGTTTGCCACAAACACTCCTGCCTTACCCATTCCTTGTTCCAGTGGCCTGCTGCATATCCTCTTTGCAGAGGCCTGCTTCCTGGTTCCTGTGCTGAAGCGCTGTATCCCCAGTGCTAACCTGTGGAGTTCCTAGGCCGGCCTGCATTCTCCCCTTGCAGAAGCCTTCATCATGGATCGTTCCCGCTCCTCGCGCAGAGGCCATACCGGTGCTGCAGCTGCTACGCTGAAGCGCTTCGCACCAGCCTTCCTGTTGCCGAATCCCAGCTTGGATATCGATTACCCTGCCGTCTCCAACCCTGAGCCCGGCTTGTCTATGGATTACCCTGCCTTCTCCAACCCTGAACCGGCTACGTCTGACCACGGAATCCGCACTCCGCACTCGGCTTCGCGGCCTAAGGTCGGTGTATATACATCCCCACTTCAGCCCCGCGGTCCGGTCCCGGTTTGTGGTGAGCACGTCCGTTACACCATGTTTGGCCAAGCAAAATGTGACGGTGCTCGTCTCAAATCAGTGGGCGGACCCGCAGGGCTGAGGTAGGGATGCAAATAAACCGACCACAACCAGGGGACAGAGTCCTGTAAGAGTATCCGTAGTCAGTATGGAAGCAGGAGTCAGGTCTGGCCGCAGAGTTGCAAAGTCCAGGAGACAGGCGGCAGTCGGGGCAGGCGGAAGGCAGCGAGGTCGGGGTCACGTCCAGGATCAGCAACAGGAATTCAAAACAGGCAAGAGGGTAAGGCATAACTACAAAGACCGACAGGAGCTGCAAACACACAGAACTTTGCTCTGTGACTCGCTATGGTAACTGCAGCCTTATGAAGCAGGCTGCCAGTCCCCAAAATGGCCACAGAGAGCAGAAAGGGCAGGGGAGACAGAAAACCAGGGCCGTAGTGAAAACCCGGCACGGATCAAGCAGCATCCTTACAACTACTCCTTCTGGTGACCAGCTTCCATCCTACCACCCTTAAAAAAGGACATCCCTATATGCAACTTGTCAGGGTGGTACAGATCAACGCTTTGAGTAACATGAGTAAAAAGTTTTCTGACCGGGATATCATCCAGGTGAAGTTAGAGCAGCTACTGAAAAAGCTAGGTCACTAAAACAGAGTGACTTATTGACACTAAAGAACAAGAAGGATACCAATTTGGACAGGTCATGTTTTACTAGCATTTACTCAACTGCATCCCAAACAAATCATTAAAAAAACACTGCTCCAATTCTAGGACAATACCTAATGGTAAAATGACTGTTTAGCTACGACTAGTGGTAGAAACCTCAGGGACTGGTTGGTAAAAATGTGCGTTACTGAGGCCAGGTCTCCAGGACCAACAGCTTGGCTGAGTAGTACAAATTAAGCAGAAAAAGGCTCGTGCTGTGTCAATTGTAAGCCCATTATGGCAGGTTCTACATTTAACCACCCACACACAGGAAGGATCATCAAAACTGGATATAGGTTTACGTGTGACTCCCAATATGTGGTCTACAGTGGCGGCCGCCTTTAGTCTAAATCGGCTAGATCCGCGGCTCTCAGATAATCTTAGTCAGGTGCGTATTTTTTTTTGTCCGGAGTGAATTGCGTTATTTTAGCGCTCGTGATATTAGCATTTTATTCTCGCTGTCTGCAATACTGCAATGCCGTGTAAAAACTCAGGGGGCGTTTGCGTGCTGTTGTCTTGGAAGTCTAATACCATCGCGGTTCAACCTACATCAGTACACAGTCTGTGTGCGCGCGCAGTAATTGTAAATTTGCATATTTAAAGTATACATGCATTTGCAGTGCTGTACTGTACAGTATGTCTCATTTGAAAATTGTTGAAACGCATAGGCGTGTACAGTACTGTAACAGTGTCACATTTCGGCATATACAGCGCTCTCCCCTCGCTCAGGATAATTAACTGCACTGCAGAGTATTTCAACTTCTTATCTTCTCTACAATGCAATACATCTCTCCCACACCATTCCTTTGAACGTGTGTCTGGTTTCAATCACATTCCTGCTTGACAGCAGGTGATTACTGCGCATGCGCCTGTAACTTCGCCCACCACTGCTTGCTTGAGTGAGTGACAAAAAAAAAAAATTATTATAATTTTTTAATTGTCATTTTCTCCACAAGCCTGCAAAAACAATCTTGATATTACGATACTCAATCTGTGCTGTAGCTTTTGACTGCGACCCTGTGCGTTTGACTGCACATGGTTGATTTGTGTGCTTTTTACGTCCTGTATTTGGGGGTGTAGGGATCATATTATTACGATGAACTGCCTTTTGAAATTAAAGTATTTGAACTTCATGCAGCTGTACCCTGTAGCCCCCTCCCCCATGAACACACACAAGGCTCGCTCAAGGATTTGAACCTCCACAGAGTCATTAATTTTCTGAAGCTTGACATTGTGTTTTTAATCCGTCCATAGCCGAGCATCAATCACCTCACTGCGCCTGCGTGTAATCCTCTTTGAGATGGGAGATAGCTAATTACTGCACATGACTCGCCCAACCCCCCCCCTCCACAGAGTCATTAATTTTCTGAAGCTTGACATTGTGTTCTTAATCTGTCCCTAGCCGAGCGTCAATCACCTCGCTGCGCCTGCGTGTAATCCTCTTTGAGATGGGAGCTAGCTGATTACTGCGCATGGCTCACGCAACCCCTCCCCCCCCCCCAACCCTTTGAGGCTTTGTTTACGGTAACGCTTTGGAAAATCCCTTCTCGAATTTGATATGTAAATCTGATTTGCACAGCATTGTGAGAATTAAGAGTAAAAAAAACCATTAACTGATTCATGTTGTTTTGTCATTCATTCTTTTTCTTTGGTGTAGGGGGTTGTCAATGAATATGATTAGCAAGAATGCAGGCTGCAGGTATCCATGCGTGGACAGACAGTAAGGGTTGTCACTGACGGTGGGACCGTTATTGGAAGCCGGTGCTGGTGCTGGCGCATTGCTTGCCAGCGACTGTCATTTCTTAGTTGGTTTTAACACGACCTTTCGCCTTTTGCCGTCTGCATGATCATAGATACAGGAAAAAGCCGGTGATACACACCAATACCCTCCAATAAATTCGGGATCAATACGATAAAAACATGGATCGCTACATAACCTTTTCCTTATTGCACGCTTCCACACATAAGGAGCTGGCGAAAATTTGTAAAAGTCATAGATTTCGATAAAATACTGATAAATTTGAACAACTGTTGCCATCTTATCATCTGTTGCAATAATCGCGGCCCATATTAAATAAGCGTACGTTCTGTCGGGTTTTTGGAAAGCGGGCTGCACTTGAACACTCATGGTGGCGGGTCTCTGGAGAATAACAGAAACTGGTCTTTGTCTTTCTTTAATATGAAAAGCCAAAATTGATACATTATTGTAACCTCTTCCTTCAGTCTCAAGGCCAATTTACAATATCCCACTGTGGTATCTTTTTTACACGAAACACCTGCAAGTCGACACATTACTGAAGCGCATGCGCATTACAATTAATGAATATCTGCCATCTGGCGGACACGCGAAGAATTGCAACCTATTAAATCCGAACCATTCTCAATAAACGCATGAACCGCGCATGACCCGCAGCTGAGAACGCAACATGAATGCGGCATGCACCCGGTGAAGTGCGTCGCATTCGGGGGGAAATCCAGGAAAAATGCGGTGATGTTTTAGAATAAACGGGGCCGCAGCAGTATATGATCAAATACCCTTGTGACCTCAGAGGTAAAACTCATCTAAAACTAAGAGAAAGGATTGCCCAACATAGGTCCTCTATCACGTCAGCGCTACAATCTCCCTCTGGTATGGCGGATCTGAAACACCCACTGCAAGCCGCCATCAGCATTCAAATGCACCCCTATTGGTCAGGCATCCAACCTAGCAGAGGAGGAGATCGGGACGAATGCTTCAGCAGAGAGAGGCATGGATTTTTTCACTTATGACTCCCACAGGGACTTAACGAGGACTTTAACTTCTCCTGTTTCCTATGATATGTGTGGCGTGGGTATACAGACTTGTGCTTGTGTTTAACTTTCCAACTTTCTATTAGCCTTCCACTGCAGCGTTGGGATGCCACCTTCAAAACAATTCAGTGGCATCAACAAATGACATACACTCCAATGAAGCATGATGGGATACTGTTACCCTTTGGGTTTACTTCGCCGAATCACTAACGTTACCCTGCTGATATGAGGTATCTGCATTGAGAGTTATACACTCTAACAGTGCGTTGTGGGATTATTACACTATTATCGCCCAGATTACTTGAGATAACTCATTTTTATTCCATGTGCGACCTATTTACATGCTATTATTTATGACGTACCGCATCCACTTAGATTGTAAGCTCTTCGGGGCAGGGACTCCTTTTCCTATTATTTTATATCTGAAGCGCTTATTCCCATTATGTGTTGTAACATTGTCACGTATACGCTGTAAAGCACTATGTACCTGGATAGTACTATATACATAAAGATATACATACATAGATCCCTTATACATTTCTCGAGTACTCTGCGATTCAACTAAGTTTACTATATATAAAGCAGGAGTACAGTACCACCACATACTTCTTCTGTGACTAAACCAATATAACCTCCCGGCGTGAACTTGCACTGACATCATTTGTAAGAGGATGCTCACACCAAGTACCAAATACTCCCACATTGCACTGAAGGATTATAGCAGGAACTATTACCCAGAGAGCGAGAAGCAGCAATAACTGTGGGTGATGTCATTAGACATACCTTTATAGAAGGATTTATGGTGCTTATAAGAATGTTACAGACTGCACCTCTGCTCAGTTTCAGGGGCTAACATATTAAACCCATATAGTCATATACGGGTTATGGCTCAGCATGTGTATATGGGCTTCTCTAATATGTGACTGCTTCTTATATAAAGCAGACAGTATAGTAATGTGCAAATTAAAGCAGGATTTATTGTGTGCGATTCATGCCTGGAAATATATATATATATATATCACAAAAAGACAAAAAATGATACAGCGCCTCTAATATATCCTAAACAAAGCTGTGAAAAATTATCCTAAATGTGATAGCACTCAATGGGGTGGTATGAAGTAAGCTAATAAAATACTATAAACCATATATTTCAAAGATACAAAATATTGGTGGCTATAACAACAATTGTAATAAAAAATTGTAATACAAAATAATAAAAATCGTTTCCATAATAAAAAAATAATAGTTTGAACTAAAAAACCTTTAAAAAGTCCTTTGAAAAAATACAGTCCTGTTCCGAAATAAATGTCACCAGGTGATTTGCAGGCCGTTTCAAGGGTTCACTACTCCCTGAGATACCTATGAAAAAGAAAACAGGCGCACACCTAGTGCATTAACGTAATAACAAATGTTTATAGACCATTAAAATCAACAAATGCCCACTCACAAGAGTACAGGTAAAAATAGCGGGTATGAGATTGGCTCTCATGTGCTAGAAGTGCCGTCAGGATAGAGTAATGGCGTCCACTCGCGTCTCTCCTTCGTGTATTCAGGTACAGGAAGTGACGTCTCTCCGAACCGGCGCCCGACACAGGAAGTCCCTCCGGAAACCAGCAACAGCAACACCAGGTTCTTAGTGCCAGCAATAAAATCACGGGGGAGCAGGAACCAATGTTCTTTGACCAGCAGTGATTCCCTGATGAAGTCATCATAGATGACGAAACGCGTAGGGCGTGGTCTGTGAGAAGCTGTCACTTGCCCAAGATCATTTGCCACTGCCCGTCAAAGAACATTGGTTCCTGCTCCCCCGTGATTTTATTGCTGGCACTAAGAATCTCATACCCGCTATTTTTACCTGTACTCTTATGAGTGGGCATTTGTTGATTTTAATGGTCTATAAACATTTGTTATTACGTTAATGCACTAGGTGTGCGCCTGTTTTCTTTTTTCTTTTTCATATATATATATATATATATATACTCTGCTCCCCCGTGGTCAACATTTACCATTGTATTTATATATTTTTTCTACTAGCATGTTGGTTACATTCTAGGTATATAGTTACTATTTTCTCTGAATGTCACACTCTAGATCAGGACTGGCCAACTTCAGTCCTCAAAGGCCACCAACAGGTCAGGTTTCAAGGATATCCCTGCTACAGCACAAGTGCCTCATAATGACTGAGCTACCTGTGCTAAAGCAGGGATATCTGTAAAACCTGACCTGTTGGTGGCCCTTGAGGACTGAAGTTGGCCACTCTTAGTCAGATCATTGTGGAATACCTTATCACTATTGAGATACCATAGGAACATATACCCTTTGTTCCTGCAGTAGACTCTATTGAACCATTATGTTCATTATTTCTGGCTCTTAACCCAGAATGTAATGGATGGCAGTAAGACTCAGCCAGTACCGGCCTTAGTTTTATCCTAGAATGGCCTCGTTAGGTAGTGAAAATGTAAGTAATTGTGGGCAGCAGCCAGGCTGGAAGTACAATGAGCTTAGTTTGTGATAAACCCAATGATAAAAACAATAATTGAGGACGAGACATGTGTCTTTGCCCAACTCCTGCTCCCAACCAACTTGTCTGCAGCCCCATTAGGTACAGTAGAACTCCCAGAACGATACGTCCACCTGTGGAGTCACCGTCGTGTTGAACCTTCACCAATGGAAGATGACACTGCATGTCCATCACTTGATGACTATTTGAGCGCAGTGCTGACCCTCTCACCCTGGGATTGGGACTCTCGCCCTTTTTCCATATTAGGGAATTTCCTGACTTCTCGGGTGATGCAGGATGAACCTAATTAGTCACTAATTCGCGGGTCTCTAGACGTGTTGCTACATGACAAAACCCCTTAAAAAACCTGCATCTCCAAGACCAACGTTGTTTATTTCGTTTTGTATTGTTACGACATGTCCATGTTAAAATGGCCACGAAGCAAAGCGTAACACTGAGGGCTCATTTGCATGTCATTACCCGGAATCCCTGGCTGCAGTGGAAGCACAGTGTGCTAAGAGATAATGGGGAAGGGCAGGGTCGCAGACCTGCCTGAGACGTGAATGGGCTCACACGTGAGATTTTTATTTGCTGTACCACATGATCCAAACATGGACAGTGACCGGGATATTGGGATCTGTAATATAAACTCCAGGCAGAACTGCCGTGATTGTTTCAGGAGGATAGGTATTGCCCGGGATTTGGGGGACAGCTGCAGACAATTTGGGCTCTTACAGTTTTCACCCGGTCCCTTCCTGGAAAGCACAAGTATCAAATGGTGTGATATATGTGACAATACAAAGTATATTTGTAGGTATCAGACGCATCAATGGATACAGTCCTATATACAGTAGGTTACTGTCTATTCTGAACCACTTCAGCCCACATCTGCAATGCCCCAAAGGCGGACGTCTGAAAGGGTCCCCAAGAGCTTCTCCCCTCTGGTTAACATCTGCGCTTGCTTACTGCTATGTGTTCCGTCAGTCCCACCCTCTGCCATTTTTATTGCCCTGGACAGAGGACTTTCAGAATACGGCTGAATTCATTCAGAATCCCTTCAGCCCACATCTGCGTCGCCCCAACGGTGGCAGCCAAAGGGTGTCAGACGTTTGCTGCCATTGGCTGATATTACAGATGCTCTGCAGAAACCGACACACACCAACCTCCGCACCCCCTGTGCCCTATGTTTCCATTTCCTCTTCCTTATAGAGTGTAAGCTCCTCGCGGCAGAGCCCCCCCCCCCACCTACTGTACCAATGTACAGGTGTACTTGCGCTACCCCCCTTGTGTGGTGATGGTGCACGGTGGGGACCTTCCTGGCTATGACCAGGGAATTGTGTAGGTCTTTTAGTATCAGATCAAACACAAAAATAGGAGCGCATGGAGAGAAAGTGCGAGAGACCGAAATTAGTACATAAATCTTTATATGACAAAATAAGACATAAAATATCACAAAAAGTACATCAAAATGAAGGCCAAATGACACTACATTGAGAATAAGATCACATAGATCAAAAACGCCCGTGACACACACTGAGGACCGGGTGCTGACACCCACAACCTCACATTAGGAGTGAATCCCTAGGTGGAAATAAGAGAGAGAGTCCAAGACTGCACAGATGGTAAATCACAGACCTTAGGGCTCAAAATTCTCCTAACGGCGTCCTCGTGGTGTCTCTAGGCTGCAGCACGGAAGTCCGGCGTCACGGACGTAACGTCGCTGCGTATGACGTCACCTACGCATTTCGTGTCGAATGACACTTCTTCAGGGGCTGGTCATGTGATCTCATGGTGATGTTTAAATACCTATGCAGGCTAATACTTCAACCAATGAGAATCACCGTCTGGGTAAAATAGCTCAACCTTCCAATCAGTTACATAAAAACGACCCTCGACTAACTACACATGTTACACAAAAAAAAACCACACATCAAAATAACACGCATAAATTTCACATATAAAACACTTATAAATTAATATATAAAAAAGATTTGATCCGCCTTCTAGTAGCAGAGCCGCGTCCGTGGTCCCACAATGCGGGGTCTGCAAAATCCCCTCTCGCCTCACAGGTGATGGTCCGCCTCGTGGGGGAGCTCCAGCAGGAGTGTCTCCCGTAATGTCTACAGGGGTCTGGGCCTGGTCCTAGACCGCAGGGGAGCATCTTTATCTGGGGCCTTCCCTACAATACTGTTCCTGGTGTGAATCTGGGCCTAACTGGGGCCTGCTGGGGAAGTCTGGCCTAGTGCAGGGTCTACATGAACCCTGGACCCTACCTCTTCCCTTGCTGCCTCCGTCGGACTGACTCGCAATCTCTCCTCCTCCCTGCATCTGCCCGTTAGGATGCTGGGACATGTAGTCCCACTGTACTGTCTCTGCGGAGCCGCCTAAGATGGCCACCACATTACCTTGCGCATGCGCGACGTATTGCACTGCGCATGCGCAAGCCCTAAGATGGCGGACCCCACACACCGGGTCCGCCGCGGAGCTCCGGTGCTCCGATCAACTCTGCAGCCTTCCTCCCCGCACCGGAGGTAAGAGGGGAGCTCAGCTACAGATACATCGCATGGTGTGGTATAGATACATCGCATGGCGTGGTATAGATACATCGCTTGGTGCGGTATAGATACTGCTTGGCGTGGTATGGATACATTGCATGGTGTGGTATAGATACATTGCATGGTGTGGTATAGATACATTGCATGGTGTGGTATAGATACATCGCATGGTGTGGTATAGATACATCGCATGGTGTGGTATAGATACATCGCATGGTGTGGTATAGATACATTGCTTGGCGTGGTATAGATACATTGCTTGGCGTGGTATAGATACATTGCATGGTGTGGTATAGATACATCGCATGGCGTGGTATAGATACATCGCATGGCGTGGTATAGATACATTGCTTGGCGTGTTATAGATACATCGCATGGCGTGGTATAGATACATTGCATGGTGTGGTATAGATACATTGCATGGTGTGGTATAGATACATCGCATGGTGTGGTATACATACATCGCATGGTGTGGTATAGATACATCGCATGGTGTGGTATAGATATATCGCATGGCGTGGTATACAGTAGATACATTGCTTGGCGTGGTATAGATACATCGCATAGTGTGGTATAGATACATCGCATGGCGTGGTATAGATACATCGCATGGTGTGGTATAGATACATTGCATGGTGTGGTATAGATACATTGCATGGTGTGGTATAGATACATTGCATGGCGTGGTATAGATACATCGCATGGCGTGGTATAGATACATCGCATGGCGTGGTATAGATACATCGCATGGCGTGGTATAGATATATCGCATGGTGTGGTATAGATACATCGCATGGGGTGGTATAGATACATCGCATGGGGTGGTATAGATACATCGCATGGTGTGGTATAGATACATCGCATGGTGTGGTATAGATACATCGCATGGTGTGGTATAGATACATCGCTTGGCGTGGTATAGATACATCGCTTGGCGTGGTATAGATACATCGCATGGCGTGGTATAGATATATCGCATGGTGTGGTATAGATACATCGCATGGTGTGGTATAGATACATTGCATGGCGTGGTATAGATACATCGCTTGGTGTGGTATAGATACATCGCATGGTGTGGTATAGATACATTGCTTGGCGTGGTATAGATACATTGCATGGCGTGGTATAGATACATCGCTTGGCGTGGTATAGATACATTGCTTGGCGTGGTATAGATACATTGCTTGGCGTGGTATAGATACATCGCATGGCGTGGTATAGATACAGCGCATGGCGTGGTATAGATACATCTCATGGTGTGGTATAGATACATCGCATGGTGTGGTATAGATACATCGCATGGCGTGGTATAGATACACCGCATGGCGTGGTATAGATACATCGCATGGTGTGGTATAGATACATTGCTTGGTGTGGTATAGATACATCGCATGGTGTGGTATAGATACATCGCATGGTGTGGTATAGATACTGCGCATGGTGTGGTATAGATACATTGCTTGGCGTGGTATAGATACATCGCATGGTGTGGTATAGATACATTGCATGGCGTGGTATAGATACATCGCATGGCGTGGTATAGATACATCGCATGGCGTGGTATAGATACATCGCATGGCGTGGTATAGATATATCGCATGGTGTGGTATAGATACATCGCATGGGGTGGTATAGATACATCGCATGGTGTGGTATAGATACATCGCATGGTGTGGTATAGATACATTGCTTGGCGTGGTATAGATACATTGCTTGGCGTGGTATAGATACATCGCATGGCGTGGTATAGATATATCGCATGGTGTGGTATAGATACATCGCATGGGGTGGTATAGATACATCGCATGGTTTGGTATAGATACATCGCATGGTGTGGTATAGATACATTGCTTGGCGTGGTATAGATACTGCTTGGTGTGGTATAGATACATTGCATGGTGTGGTATAGATACATCGCATGGTGTGGTATAGATACATCGCATGGCGTGGTATAGATACATCGCATGGTGTGGTATAGATACATCGCATGGCGTGGTATAGATACATTGCTTGGCGTGGTATAGATACATCGCATGGTGTGGTATACATACATCGCATGGCGTGGTATAGATACATCGCATGGTGTGGTATAGATACATTGCATGGCGTGGTATAGATACATTGCATGGCGTGGTATAGATACATCGCATGGCGTGGTATAGATACATCGCATGGCGTGGTATAGAAACATCGCATGGCGTGGTATAGATATATCGCATGGTGTGGTATAGATACATCGCATGGGGTGGTATAGATACATCGCATGGTGTGGTATAGATACATCGCATGGTGTGGTATAGATACATTGCTTGGCGTGGTATAGATACTGCTTGGTGTGGTATAGATACATTGCATGGTGTGGTATAGATACATCGCATGGTGTGGTATAGATACATCGCATGGCGTGGTATAGATACATCGCATGGTGTGGTATAGATACATCGCATGGCGTGGTATAGATACATTGCTTGGCGTGGTATAGATACATCGCATGGTGTGGTATACATACATCGCATGGCGTGGTATAGATACATCGCATGGTGTGGTATAGATACATCGCATGGCGTGGTATAGATACATTGCATGGCGTGGTATAGATACATCGCATGGCGTGGTATAGATACATCGCATGGCGTGGTATAGATACATCGCATGGCGTGGTATAGATACATCGCATGGCGTGGTATAGATATATCGCATGGTGTGGTATAGATACATCGCATGGGGTGGTATAGATACATCGCATGGTGTGGTATAGATACATCGCATGGCGTGGTATATGTACATCGCATGGCGTGGTATAGATATATCGCATGGTGTGGTATAGATACATCGCATGGGGTGGTATAGATACATCGCATGGTGTGGTATAGATACATCGCATGGTGTGGTATAGATACATTGCTTGGCGTGGTATAGATACATTGCTTGGTGTGGTATAGATACATTGCTTGGCGTGGTATAGATACATCGCATGGTGTGGTATAGATACATCGCATGGCGTGGTATAGATACAACGCATGGTGTGGTATAGATACATCGCATGGTGTGGTATAGATAAATCGCATGGTGTGGTATAGATACATCTCATGGTGTGGTATAGATAAATCGCATGGTGTGGTATAGATACATCTCATGGTGTGGTATAGATACATTGCTTGGCGTGGTATAGATACATCGCATGGTGTGGTATAGATACATCGCATGGCGTGGTATAGATACATCGCATGGCGTGGTATAGATACATCGCATGGTGTGGTATAGATACATCGCTTGGCGTGGTATAGATACATCGCATGGTGTGGTATAGATACATTGCATGGCGTGGTATAGATACATTGCATGGCGTGGTATAGATACATTTCATGGTGTGGTATATATACATCGCATGGCGTGGTATAGATACATCGCATTGTGTGGTATAGATACATCGCTTGGCGTCGTATAGATACATCGCATGGCGTGGTATAGATACATCGCATGGTGTGGTATAGATACATCGCATGGCGTGGTATAGATACTGCACATGGTGTGGTATAGATACATCGCATGGTGTGGTATAGATACATTGCTTGGCGTGGTATAGATACATTGCTTGGCGTGGTATAGATACATCGCATGGCGTGGTATAGATATATCGCATGGTGTGGTATAGATACATCGCATGGGGTGGTATAGATACATCGCATGGTTTGGTATAGATACATCGCATGGTGTGGTATAGATACATTGCTTGGCGTGGTATAGATACTGCTTGGTGTGGTATAGATACATTGCATGGTGTGGTATAGATACATCGCATGGTGTGGTATAGATACATCGCATGGCGTGGTATAGATACATCGCATGGTGTGGTATAGATACATCGCTTGGCGTGGTATAGATACATCGCATGGTGTGGTATAGATACATCGCATGGTGTGGTATAGATACATCGCATGGTGTGGTATAGATACATTGCATGGCGTGGTATAGATACATCGCATGGTGTGGTATAGATACATCGCATGGTGTGGTATAGATACATCGCATGGTGTGGTATAGATACATCGCATGGTGTGGTATAGATACATCGCATGGTGTGGTATAGATACATCGCATGGCGTGGTATAGATACATCGCATGGTGTGGTATAGATACATCGCATGGTGTGGTATAGATACATCGCATGGTGTGGTATAGATACATCGCATGGTGTGGTATAGATACATCGCATGGTGTGGTATAGATACATCGCATGGCGTGGTATAGATACATCGCATGGTGTGGTATAGATACATTGCTTGGCGTGGTATAGATACATTGCTTGGCGTGGTATAGATACATCGCATGGTGTGGTATAGATACATCGCATGGCGTGGTATAGATACAACGCATGGTGTGGTATAGATACATCGCATGATGTGGTATAGATACATAGCATGGCGTGGTATAGATACATCGCATGGCGTGGTATAGATACATCGCATGGTGTGGTATAGATACATTGCTTGGCGTGGTATAGGTACTGCTTGGTGTGGTATAGAAACATCGCATGGCGTGGTATAGATATATCGCATGGTGTGGTATAGAAACATCGCATGGTGTGGTATACATACATCGCATGGCGTGGTATAGATACATCGCATGGTGTGGTATAGATACATTGCATGGTGTGGTATAGATACATTGCATGGCGTGGTATAGATACATCGCATGGCGTGGTATAGATACATCGCATGGCGTGGTATTGAAACATCGCATGGCGTGGTATAGATATATCGCATGGTGTGGTATAGATACATCGCATGGGGTGGTATAGATACATCGCATGGTGTGGTATAGATACATCGCATGGTGTGGTATAGATACATTGCTTGGCGTGGTATAGATACATTGCTTGGCGTGGTATAGATACATCGCTTGGCGTGGTATAGATACATCGCATGGCGTGGTATAGATATATCGCATGGTGTGGTATAGATACATCGCATGGGGTGGTATAGATACATCGCATGGTGTGGTATAGATAAATCGCATGGTGTGGTATAGATACATTGCTTGGCATGGTATAGGTACTGCTTGGTGTGGTATAGATACATCGCATGGTGTGGTATAGATACATCGCATGATGTAGTATAGATACATAGCATGGCGTGGTATAGATACATCGCATGGTGTGGTATAGATACAGCGCATGGCGTGGTATAGATAAATCGCATGGCGTGGTATAGATACATCGCATGGCGTGGTATAGATACATCGCATGGTGTGGTATAGATACATCGCTTGGCGTGGTATAGATACATCGCATGGTGTGGTATAGATACATCGCATGGTGTGGTATAGATACATCGCATGGTGTGGTATAGATACATTGCATGGCGTGGTATAGATACATCGCATGGTGTGGTATAGATACATCGCATGGTGTGGTATAGATACATCGCATGGTGTGGTATAGATACATCGCATGGTGTGGTACTGCACCGACACACTTTATTCGAGCAAATACCCGGTATGTACCTGGCAGATACCTGGAATGCGCCGCTCCTCACCTCTGACAAGCCCCGTTGCATTTGCCTTCCCAGCCTGGGTTCATGCCTGGCTGACGGGCGGCTGATCTGTTAAATGATAATGATTAGGATTTAATAGGCTGCAATGCTTCGCGTGTCTACCAGATGGCATAAATTCATGAATTGTAATGCAGTATATATATATGTACTGTGCAGTATTGCAGCCAGCGGGAATAAAATGCTTCAATCCCTGCCGGAAAATACCTCAATGCACTCGGGCAGAAAACAGTCACAAACCTCAATACACCCGGGTATACCCGAATTCGTGGGACTAGCCGAGCTCGAATAAAGTGTGTCGCCAGTGTATAGATACATCGCATGGTGTGGTATAGATACATCGCATGGCGTGGTATAGATACATCGCATGGTGTGGTATAGATACATCGCATGGTGTGGTATAGATACATCGCATGGTGTGGTATAGATACATCGCATGGTGTGGTATAGATACATCGCATGGTGTGGTATAGATACATTGCATGGCGTGGTATAGATACATCGCATGGTGTGGTATAGATACATTGCTTGGCGTGGTATAGATACATTGCTTGGCATGGTATAGATACATCGCATGGTGTGGTATAGATACATCGCATGGCGTGGTATAGATACAACGCATGGTGTGGTATAGATACATCGCATGGTGTGGTATAGATAAATCGCATGGTGTGGTATAGATACATCTCATGGTGTGGTATAGATACATTGCTTGGCGTGGTATAGATACATTGCTTGGCGTGGTATAGATACATCGCATGGTGTGGTATAGATACATCGCATGGCGTGGTATAGATACATCGCATGGTGTGGTATAGATACATCGCATGGCGTGGTATAGATAAATCGCATGGTGTGGTATAGATACATCTCATGGTGTGGTATAGATACATTGCTTGGCGTGGTATAGATACAATGCTTGGTGTGGTATAGATACATTGCTTGGCGTGGTATAGATACATTGCTTGGCGTGGTATAGATACATCGCATGGTGTGGTATAGATACATCGCATGGCGTGGTATAGATACAACGCATGGTGTGGTATAGATACATCGCATGGTGTGGTATAGATAAATCGCATGGTGTGGTATAGATACATCTCATGGTGTGGTATAGATACATTGCTTGGCGTGGTATAGATACATTGCTTGGCGTGGTATAGATACATTGCATGGTGTGGTATAGATACATCGCATGGCGTGGTATAGATACATCGCATGGCGTGGTATAGATACATCGCATGGTGTGGTATAGATACATCGCTTGGCGTGGTATAGATACATCGCATGGTGTGGTATAGATACATTGCATGGCGTGGTATAGATACATTGCATGGCGTGGTATAGATACATTTCATGGTGTGGTATATATACATCGCATGGCGTGGTATAGATACATCGCATGGTGTGGTATAGATACATCGCTTGGCGTGGTATAGATACATCGCATGGCGTGGTATAGATACATCGCATGGTGTGGTATAGATACATCGCATGGCGTGGTATAGATACTGCACATGGTGTGGTATAGATACATTGCATGGCGTGGTATAGATACATCGCATGGTGTGGTATAGATACATTGCTTGGCGTGGTATAGATACATTGCTTGGCGTGGTATAGATACATCGCATGGTGTGGTATAGATACATCGCATGGCGTGGTATAGATACAACGCATGGTGTGGTATAGATACATCGCATGGTGTGGTATAGATAAATCGCATGGTGTGGTATAGATACATCTCATGGTGTGGTATAGATACATTGCTTGGCGTGGTATAGATACATTGCTTGGCGTGGTATAGATACATCGCATGGTGTGGTATAGATACATCGCATGGCGTGGTATAGATACATCGCATGGCGTGGTATAGATACATCGCATGGTGTGGTATAGATACATCGCTTGGCGTGGTATAGATACATCGCATGGTGTGGTATAGATACATTGCATGGCGTGGTATAGATACATTGCATGGCGTGGTATAGATACATTTCATGGTGTGGTATATATACATCGCATGGCGTGGTATAGATACATCGCATGGTGTGGTATAGATACATCGCTTGGTGTGGTATAGATACATCGCATGGCGTGGTATAGATACATCGCATGGTGTGGTATAGATACATCGCATGGCGTGGTATAGATACTGCACATGGTGTGGTATAGATACATCGCATGGTGTGGTATAGATACATTGCTTGGCGTGGTATAGATACATTGCTTGGCGTGGTATAGATACATTGCATGGCGTGGTATAGATATATCGCATGGTGTGGTATAGATACATCGCTTGGGGTGGTATAGATACATCGCATGGTTTGGTATAGATACATCGCATGGTGTGGTATAGATACATTGCTTGGCGTGGTATAGATACTGCTTGGTGTGATATAGATACATTGCATGGTGTGGTATAGATACATCGCATGGTGTGGTATAGATACATCGCATGGCGTGGTATAGATACATCGCATGGTGTGGTATAGATACATCGCATGGCGTGGTATAGATACATTGCTTGGCGTGGTATAGATACATCGCATGGTGTGGTATACATACATCGCATGGCGTGGTATAGATACATCACATGGCGTGGTATAGATACATCGCATGGTGTGGTATAGATACATTGCATGGTGTGGTATAGATACATTGCATGGCGTGGTATAGATACATCGCATGGCGTGGTATAGATACATCGCATGGCGTGGTATAGAAACATCGCATGGCGTGGTATAGATATATCGCATGGTGTGGTATAGATACATCGCATGGGGTGGTATAGATACATCGCATGGTGTGGTATAGATACATCGCATGGCGTGGTATAGATACATCGCATGGCGTGGTATAGATATATCGCATGGTGTGGTATAGATACATCGCATGGGGTGGTATAGATACATCGCATGGTGTGGTATAGATACATCGCATGGTGTGGTATAGATACATCGCATGGTGTGGTATAGATACATCGCATGGTGTGGTATAGATACATTGCATGGCGTGGTATAGATACATCGCATGGTGTGGTATAGATACATTGCTTGGCGTGGTATAGATACATTGCTTGGCGTGGTATAGATACATCGCATGGTGTGGTATAGATACATCGCATGGCGTGGTATAGATACAACGCATGGTGTGGTATAGATACATCGCATGGTGTGGTATAGATAAATCGCATGGTGTGGTATAGATACATCTCATGGTGTGGTATAGATACATTGCTTGGCGTGGTATAGATACATTGCTTGGCGTGGTATAGATACATCGCATGGTGTGGTATAGATACATCGCATGGCGTGGTATAGATACATCGCATGGCGTGGTATAGATACATCGCATGGTGTGGTATAGATACATCGCTTGGCGTGGTATAGATACATCGCATGGTGTGGTATAGATACATTGCATGGCGTGGTATAGATACATTGCATGGCGTGGTATAGATACATTTCATGGTGTGGTATATATACATCGCATGGCGTGGTATAGATACATCGCATGGTGTGGTATAGATACATCGCATGGTGTGGTATAGATACATTGCTTGGCGTGGTATAGATACATTGCTTGGCGTGGTATAGATACATCGCTTGGCGTGGTATAGATACATCGCATGGCGTGGTATAGATATATCGCATGGTGTGGTATAGATACATCGCATGGGGTGGTATAGATACATCGCATGGTGTGGTATAGATAAATCGCATGGTGTGGTATAGATACATTGCTTGGCGTGGTATAGGTACTGCTTGGTGTGGTATAGATACATCGCATGGTGTGGTATAGATACATCGCATGGTGTGGTATAGATACATAGCATGGCGTGGTATAGATACATCGCATGGTGTGGTATAGATACAGCGCATGGCGTGGTATAGATACATCGCATGGCGTGGTATAGATACATCGCATGGCGTGGTATAGATACATCGCATGGTGTGGTATAGATACATAGCATGGCGTGGTATAGATACATCGCAAGGTGTGGTATAGATACATCGCATGGCGTGGTATAGATACATCGCATGGTGTGGTATAGATACATCGCATGGTGTGGTATAGATACATCGCATGGTGTGGTATAGATACATCGCATGGTGTGGTATAGATACATCGCATGGTGTGGTATAGATACATTGCTTGGCGTGGTATAGATACATCGCTTGGCGTGGTATAGATACATCGCTTGGCGTGGTATAGATACATCGCATGGCGTGGTATAGATATATCGCATGGTGTGGTATAGATACATCGCATGGGGTGGTATAGATACATCGCATGGTGTGGTATAGATAAATCGCATGGTGTGGTATAGATACATTGCTTGGCGTGGTATAGGTACTGCTTGGTGTGGTATAGATACATCGCATGGTGTGGTATAGATACATTGCTTGGCGTGGTATAGGTACTGCTTGGTGTGGTATAGATACATCGCATGGTGTGGTATAGATACATCGCATGGCGTGGTATAGATACATCGCATGGTGTGGTATAGATACAGCGCATGGCGTGGTATAGATACATCGCATGGCGTGGTATAGATACATCGCATGGCGTGGTATAGATACATCGCATGGTGTGGTATAGATACATCGCTTGGCGTGGTATAGATACATCGCATGGTGTGGTATAGATACATCGCATGGTGTGGTATAGATACATCGCATGGTGTGGTATAGATACATTGCATGGCGTGGTATAGATACATCGCATGGTGTGGTATAGATACATCGCATGGTGTGGTATAGATACATCGCATGGTGTGGTATAGATACATCGCATGGTGTGGTATAGATACATTGCATGGCGTGGTATAGATACATCGCATGGTGTGGTATAGATACATTGCATGGTGTGGTATAGATACATCGCATGGTGTGGTATAGATACATCGCATGGTGTGGTATAGATACATCGCATGGTGTGGTATAGATACATCGCATGGCGTGGTATAGATACATCGCATGGTGTGGTATAGATACATTGCTTGGCGTGGTATAGATACATTGCTTGGCGTGGTATAGATACATCGCATGGTGTGGTATAGATACATCGCATGGCGTGGTATAGATACAACGCATGGTGTGGTATAGATACATCGCATGGTGTGGTATAGATAAATCGCATGGTGTGGTATAGATACATCTCATGGTGTGGTATAGATACATTGCTTGGCGTGGTATAGATACATTGCTTGGCGTGGTATAGATACATCGCATGGTGTGGTATAGATACATCGCATGGTGTGGTATAGATACATCGCATGGCGTGGTATAGATACATCGCATGGGGTGGTATAGATACATCGCATGGTGTGGTATAGATACATCGCTTGGCGTGGTATAGATACATCGCATGGTGTGGTATAGATACATTGCATGGCGTGGTATAGATACATTGCATGGCGTGGTATAGATACATTTCATGGTGTGGTATATATACATCGCATGGCGTGGTATAGATACATCGCATGGTGTGGTATAGATACATCGCTTGGCGTGGTATAGATACATCGCATGGCGTGGTATAGATACATCGCATGGTGTGGTATAGATACATCGCATGGCGTGGTATAAATACTGCACATGGTGTGGTATAGATACATCGCATGGCGTGGTATAGATACATCGCATGGCGTGGTATAGATACATCGCATGGTGTGGTATAGATACATTGCATGGCGTGGTATAGATACATCGCATGGTGTGGTATAGATACATTGCTTGGTGTGGTATAGATACATCGCATGGTGTGGTATAGATACATTGCATGGCGTGGTATAGATACATCGCATGGCGTGGTATAGATACATTGCATGGCGTGGTATAGATAAATCGCATGGCGTGGTATAGATACATCGCATGGCGTGGTATAGATACATCACATGGCGTGGTATAGATATATCGCATGGTGTGGTATAGATACATCGCATGGGGTGGTATAGATACATCGCATGGGGTGGTATAGATACATCGCATGGTGTGGTATAGATACATCGCATGGTGTGGTATAGATACATTGCTTGGCGTGGTATAGATACATTGCTTGGCGTGGTATAGATACATCGCATGGCGTGGTATAGATATATCGCATGGTGTGGTATAGATACATCGCATGGGGTGGTATAGATACATCGCATGGTTTGGTATAGATACATCGCATGGTGTGGTATAGATACATTGCTTGGCGTGGTATAGATACTGCTTGGTGTGGTATAGATACATTGCATGGTGTGGTATAGATACATCGCATGGTGTGGTATAGATACATCGCATGGCGTGGTATAGATACATCGCATGGTGTGGTATAGATACATCGCATGGCGTGGTATAGATACATTGCTTGGCGTGGTATAGATACATCGCATGGTGTGGTATACATACATCGCATGGCGTGGTATAGATACATCGCATGGTGTGGTATAGATACATTGCATGGCGTGGTATAGATACATTGCATGGCGTGGTATAGATACATCGCATGGCGTGGTATAGATACATCGCATGGCGTGGTATAGAAACATCGCATGGCGTGGTATAGATATATCGCATGGTGTGGTATAGATACATCGCATGGGGTGGTATAGATACATCGCATGGTGTGGTATAGATACATCGCATGGCGTGGTATAGATACATCGCATGGCGTGGTATAGATATATCGCATGGTGTGGTATAGATACATCGCATGGGGTGGTATAGATACATCGCATGGTGTGGTATAGATACATCGCATGGTGTGGTATAGATACATTGCTTGGTGTGGTATAGATACATTGCTTGGCGTGGTATAGATACATCGCATGGCGTGGTATAGATATATCGCATGGTGTGGTATAGATACATCGCATGGGGTGGTATAGATACATCGCATGGTTTGGTATAGATACATCGCATGGTGTGGTATAGATACATTGCTTGGCGTGGTATAGATACTGCTTGGTGTGGTATAGATACATTGCATGGTGTGGTATAGATACATCGCATGGTGTGGTATAGATACATCGCATGGTGTGGTATAGATACATTGCTTGGTGTGGTATAGATACATTGCTTGGCGTGGTATAGATACATCGCATGGCGTGGTATAGATATATCGCATGGTGTGGTATAGATACATCGCATGGGGTGGTATAGATACATCGCATGGTTTGGTATAGATACATCGCATGGTGTGGTATAGATACATTGCTTGGCGTGGTATAGATACTGCTTGGTGTGGTATAGATACATTGCATGGTGTGGTATAGATACATCGCATGGTGTGGTATAGATACATTGCATGGCGTGGTATAGATACATCGCATGGTGTGGTATAGATACATCGCATGGCGTGGTATAGATACATTGCTTGGCGTGATATAGATACATCGCATGGTGTGGTATACATACATTGCATGGCGTGGTATAGATACATCGCATGGTGTGGTATAGATACATTGCATGGTGTGGTATAGATACATCGCATGGCGTGGTATAGATACATCGCATGGCGTGGTATAGAAACATCGCATGGCGTGGTATAGATATATCCCATGGTGTGGTATAGATACATCGCATGGGGTGGTATAGATACATCGCATGGTGTGGTATAGATACATCGCATGGTGTGGTATAGATACATTGCTTGGCGTGGTATAGATACATTGCTTGGCGTGGTATACATACATCGCTTGGCGTGGTATAGATACATCGCATGGCGTGGTATAGATATATCGCATGGTGTGGTATAGATACATCGCATGGGGTGGTATAGATACATCGCATGGTGTGGTATAGATAAATCACATGGTGTGGTATAGATACATTGCTTGGCGTGGTATAGGTACTGCTTGGTGTGGTATAGATACATCGCATGGTGTGGTATAGATACATCGCATGGTGTGGTATAGATACATAGCATGGCGTGGTATAGATACATCGCATGGTGTGGTATAGATACAGGGAATGGCGTGGTATAGATACATCGCATGGCGTGGTATAGATACATCGCATGGCGTGGTATAGATACATCGCATGGTGTGGTATAGATACATCGCTTGGCGTGGTATAGATACATCGCATGGTGTGGTATAGATACATCGCATGGTGTGGTATAGATACATCGCATGGTGTGGTATAGATACATCGCATGGCGTGGTATAGATACATCGCATGGTGTGGTATAGATACATCGCATGGTGTGGTATAGATACATCGCATGGTGTGGTATAGATACATCGCATGGTGTGGTATAGATACATCGCATGGTGTGGTATAGATACATCGCATGGCGTGGTATAGATACATCGCATGGTGTGGTATAGATACATCGCATGGTGTGGTATAGATACATCGCATGGTGTGGTATAGATACATCGCATGGTGTGGTATAGATACATCGCATGGTGTGGTATAGATACATCGCATTGCGTGGTATAGATACATCGCATGGTGTGGTATAGATACATTGCTTGGCGTGGTATAGATACATTGCTTGGCGTGGTATAGATACATCGCATGGTGTGGTATAGATACATCGCATGGCGTGGTATAGATACATCGCATGGCGTGGTATAGATACATCGCATGGTGTGGTATAGATACATCGCTTGGCGTGGTATAGATACATCGCATGGTGTGGTATAGATACATTGCATGGCGTGGTATAGATACATTGCATGGCGTGGTATAGATACATTTCATGGTGTGGTATATATACATCGCATGGCGTGGTATAGATACATCGCATGGTGTGGTATAGATACATCGCTTGGCGTGGTATAGATACATCGCATGGCGTGGTATAGATACATCGCATGGTGTGGTATAGATACATCGCATGGCGTGGTATAGATACTGCACATGGTGTGGTATAGATACATCGCATGGCGTGGTATAGATACATCGCATGGCGTGGTATAGATACATCGCATGGTGTGGTATAGATACATTGCATGGTGTGGTATAGATACATCGCATGGTGTGGTATAGATACATTGCTTGGTGTGGTATAGATACATCGCATGGTGTGGTATAGATACATCGCATGGTGTGGTATAGATACATTGCATGGCGTGGTATAGATACATTGCTTGGCGTGGTATAGATACATCGCATGGTGTGGTATAGATACATCGCATGGCGTAGTATAGATACATCGCATGGTGTTGTATAGATACATCGCATGGCGTGGTATAGATACATCGCTTGGCGTGGTATAGATACATCGCAATGTGTGGTATAGATAAATCGCATGGCGTGGTATAGATACATTTCATGGTGTGGTATAGATACATTGCATAGCGTGGTATAGATACATTTCATGGTGTGGTATAGATACAGCGCATGGTGTGGTATAGATACATCGCTTGGCGTGGTATAGATACATCGCATGGTGTGGTATAGATACATCGCATGGCGTGGTATAGATACATTGCATGGTGTTTTATAGATACATTTCATGGTGTGGTATAGATACAGCGCTTTGCGTGATATAGATACATTGCATGGTGTTGTATAGATACATCGCATGGCGTGGTATAGATACATCGCTTGGCGTGGTATAGATACATTTCATGGTGTGGTATAGATACATCGCATGGCGTGGTATAGATACATCGCATGGTGTGGTATAGATACATTGCTTGGTGTGGTATAGATACTGCGCATGGTGTGGTATAGATACATCGCATGGCGTGGTATAGATACATCGCATGCCGTGGTATAGATACATTGCTTGGCGTGGTATAGATAAATCGCATGGTGTGGTATAGATACATCGCTTGGCGTGGTATAGATACATCGCATGGTGTGGTATAGATACATCGCATGGCGTGGTATAGATACATCGCATGGCGTGGTATAGATACATCGCATGGCGTGGTATAGATACATCGCATGGTGTGGTATAGATACATCGCATGGTGTGGTATAGATACATCGCATGGCGTGGTATAGATACATCGCATGGCGTGGTATAGATACATTTCATGGTGTGGTATAGATACATCGCTTGGCGTGGTATAGATACATCGCATGGTGTTGTATAGATACATCGCATGGCGTGGTATAGATACATTTCATGGTGTGGTATAGATACATCGCTTGGCGTGGTATAGATACATCGCATGGTGTTGTATAGATACATTGCTTGGCGTGGTATAGATACATTGCATGGTGTGGTATAGATACATCGCATGGTGTGGTATAGATACATCGCATGGTGTGGTATAGATACATCGCATGGTGTGGTATAGATACATCGCTTGGCGTGGTATAGATACATTGCATGGTGTGGTATAGATACATCGCTTGGCGTGGTATAGATACATCGCATGGCGTGGTATAGATACATCGCATGGTGTGGTATAGATACATTTCATGGTGTGGTATAGATACATCGCATGGTGTGGTATAGATACATCACATGGTGTGGTATAGATACATCGCATGGTGTGGTATAGATACATCGCATGGTGTGGTATAGATACATAGCATGGCGTGGTATAGATACATCGCATGGTGTGGTATAGATACAGGGAATGGCGTGGTATAGATACATCGCATGGCGTGGTATAGATACATCGCATGGCGTGGTATAGATACATCGCATGGTGTGGTATAGATACATCGCTTGGCGTGGTATAGATACATCGCATGGTGTGGTATAGATACATCGCATGGTGTGGTATAGATACATCGCATGGTGTGGTATAGATACATCGCATGGCGTGGTATAGATACATCGCATGGTGTGGTATAGATACATCGCATGGTGTGGTATAGATACATCGCATGGTGTGGTATAGATACATCGCATGGTGTGGTATAGATACATCGCATGGTGTGGTATAGATACATCGCATGGCGTGGTATAGATACATCGCATGGTGTGGTATAGATACATCGCATGGTGTGGTATAGATACATCGCATGGTGTGGTATAGATACATCGCATGGTGTGGTATAGATACATCGCATGGTGTGGTATAGATACATCGCATTGCGTGGTATAGATACATCGCATGGTGTGGTATAGATACATTGCTTGGCGTGGTATAGATACATTGCTTGGCGTGGTATAGATACATCGCATGGTGTGGTATAGATACATCGCATGGCGTGGTATAGATACATCGCATGGCGTGGTATAGATACATCGCATGGTGTGGTATAGATACATCGCTTGGCGTGGTATAGATACATCGCATGGTGTGGTATAGATACATTGCATGGCGTGGTATAGATACATTGCATGGCGTGGTATAGATACATTTCATGGTGTGGTATATATACATCGCATGGCGTGGTATAGATACATCGCATGGTGTGGTATAGATACATCGCTTGGCGTGGTATAGATACATCGCATGGCGTGGTATAGATACATCGCATGGTGTGGTATAGATACATCGCATGGCGTGGTATAGATACTGCACATGGTGTGGTATAGATACATCGCATGGCGTGGTATAGATACATCGCATGGCGTGGTATAGATACATCGCATGGTGTGGTATAGATACATTGCATGGTGTGGTATAGATACATCGCATGGTGTGGTATAGATACATTGCTTGGTGTGGTATAGATACATCGCATGGTGTGGTATAGATACATCGCATGGTGTGGTATAGATACATTGCATGGCGTGGTATAGATACATTGCTTGGCGTGGTATAGATACATCGCATGGTGTGGTATAGATACATCGCATGGCGTAGTATAGATACATCGCATGGTGTTGTATAGATACATCGCATGGCGTGGTATAGATACATCGCTTGGCGTGGTATAGATACATCGCAATGTGTGGTATAGATAAATCGCATGGCGTGGTATAGATACATTTCATGGTGTGGTATAGATACATTGCATAGCGTGGTATAGATACATTTCATGGTGTGGTATAGATACAGCGCATGGTGTGGTATAGATACATCGCTTGGCGTGGTATAGATACATCGCATGGTGTGGTATAGATACATCGCATGGCGTGGTATAGATACATCGCATGGTGTTGTATAGATACATTTCATGGTGTGGTATAGATACAGCGCTTGGCGTGGTATAGATACATTGCATGGTGTTGTATAGATACATCGCATGGCGTGGTATAGATACATCGCTTGGCGTGGTATAGATACATTTCATGGTGTGGTATAGATACATCGCATGGCGTGGTATAGATACATCGCATGGTGTGGTATAGATACATTGCTTGGTGTGGTATAGATACTGCGCATGGTGTGGTATAGATACATCGCATGGCGTGGTATAGATACATCGCATGCCGTGGTATAGATACATTGCTTGGCGTGGTATAGATAAATCGCATGGTGTGGTATAGATACATCGCTTGGCGTGGTATAGATACATCGCATGGTGTGGTATAGATACATCGCATGGCGTGGTATAGATACATCGCATGGCGTGGTATAGATACATCGCATGGCGTGGTATAGATACATCGCATGGTGTGGTATAGATACATCGCATGGTGTGGTATAGATACATCGCATGGCGTGGTATAGATACATCGCATGGCGTGGTATAGATACATTTCATGGTGTGGTATAGATACATCGCTTGGCGTGGTATAGATACATCGCATGGTGTTGTATAGATACATCGCATGGCGTGGTATAGATACATTTCATGGTGTGGTATAGATACATCGCTTGGCGTGGTATAGATACATCGCATGGTGTTGTATAGATACATTGCTTGGCGTGGTATAGATACATTGCATGGTGTGGTATAGATACATCGCATGGTGTGGTATAGATACATCGCATGGTGTGGTATAGATACATCGCATGGTGTGGTATAGATACATCGCTTGGCGTGGTATAGATACATTGCATGGTGTGGTATAGATACATCGCTTGGCGTGGTATAGATACATCGCATGGCGTGGTATAGATACATCGCATGGTGTGGTATAGATACATTTCATGGTGTGGTATAGATACATCGCATGGTGTGGTATAGATACATCACATGGTGTGGTATAGATACATCGCATGGTGTGGTATAGATACATCGCATGGTGTGGTATAGATACATCGCATGGTGTGGTATAGATACATCGCATGGTGTGGTATAGATACATTGCTTGGCGTGGTATAGATACATTGCATGGTGTGGTATAGATACTGCGCATGGTGTGATATAGATACATTGCTTGGCGTGGTATAGATACATCGCTTGGCGTGGTATAGATACATCGCATGGCGTGGTATAGATACATTGCATGGTGTGGTATAGATACATCGCTTGGCGTGGTATAGATACATCGCATGGCGTGGTATAGATACATCGCTTGGCGTGGTATAGATACATCGCATGGTGTGGTATAGATACATTGCATGGCGTGGTATAGATACATCGCTTGGCGTGGTATAGATACATTGCTTGGCATGGTATAGATACATCGCATGGCATGGTATAGATACATCGCTTGGCGTGGTATAGATACATTGCTTGGCGTGGTATAGATACAGTACATTGCATTGTGTGGTATAGATACATCGCTTGGCGTGGTATAGATACATCGCATGGTGTGGTATAGATACATTGCATATCGTGGTATAGATACATCGCATGGTGTGGTATAGATACATCGCTTGGCGTGGTATAGATACATTGCTTGGCATGGTATAGATACATTGCATTGTGTGGTATAGATACATCGTTTGGCGTGGTATAGATACATCGCATGGTGTGGTATAGATACATTGCATGGCGTGGTATAGATACATCGCATGGTGTGGTATAGATACATTGCATGGCGTGGTATAGATACATTGCATGGCGTGGTATAGATACATCGCATGGTGTGGTATAGATACATTGCATGGCGTGGTATATATAGATGGTGGCTGGATGTTTCTCTAGCTTTTTATTGCCTTGGATCGGAGTTGAGGGAACTTTGTTGAGAGAGAAAAAAAATCAGCATTTTACCTCAAATTCAGAGGCTCCCGCCCCTTCTCCAGCTTGTATATATGAACCTTTTCCCTGCTGGAGGCCCCCCTGCCGGCTCCCGCTGACGTGCTGGGGGTCTCTCTGATATAGAGTCGGTGTCACAGATTCACAGAAAAAGTGTTTTATTTTTTATAGTGCTATTTTATTTTTACCCAGAATCCCCAAACATTCCCATTTCAGGGCCTGCTGGCAGAGAAGGGGTTAATTCAAAGGAATAGTAACCAACTGAACACAACCCCCTAATATCTCCGGAGGGAGGGATGCCTGGCGCTTCCCTGGAGACTGTTGAGATGGAGATGGCTTGGGACAAGCTGTGAGTGACTCTGCTGGGCGGAGGGGAGGAGAGATAGGTATTTGCAGCAGAAAGGGAGGGGGGATAATGCCACTTTATAGATCGGTGAGACATCACCTAGAGTAAGGTGTTCAATTCCTCATCTCTAGAAGAGCTTAAATAATTGGAGATTGCGCTAAAAAAAAAAAGGACTACGAAGATGGTGAAAGATCTGCAGTTAAACTCTTATCAGAAAAGAGTAAAGGATCTGAATATGTGCCGCTTACAGGGGAGAGGGGAGATTAACTGTTTCTATATGTTGCTATTGTATATGTATGTGTGTCTGGTGTAGCGACGTGCCCCTTGTGTAATAGTTCTGTTTCTATATGTGGCAGTTTCTATCATATCCCCCTCCTCTAGGAGTATAATGAGAGAGAGTTGGGGGGTTAGAGGGGAGTATAATGAGAGAGGGTTGGGGGTTAGAGGGGAGTATAAAGAGAGAGGGTTGGGGGTTAGAGGGGAGTATAATGAGAGAGGGTTGGGGGTTAGAGGGGAGTATAATGAGAGAGGGTTGGGGGTTAGAGGAGAGTATAATGAGAGAGGGTTGGGGGTTAGAGGGGAGTATAATGAGAGAGGGTTGGGGGTTAGAGGGGAGTATAATGAGAGAGGTTTGGGGGTTAGAGGGGAGTATAATGAGAGAGGTTTGGGGGTTAGAGGGGAGTATAATGAGAGAGGGTTGGGGGTTAGAGGGGAGTATAATGAGAGGGGGGTGGGGGTTAGAGTAAGAGGGGAGTATAATGAGAGAGGTTTGGGGGTTAAAGGGGAGTATAATGAGAAAAGTTTGGGGGTTAGTGGGGAGTATAATGAGAGAGGGTTGGGGGTTAGAGGGGAGTATAATGAGAGAGGGTTGGGGGTTAGAGGGGAGTATAATGAGAGAGGTTTGGGGGTTAGAGGGGAGTATAATGAGAGAGGGTTGGGAGTTCAAGGGGAGTATAATGAGAGGGGGTTGGGGGTTAGAGGGGAGTATAATGAGAGAGGGTTGGGGGTTAGAGGGGAGTATAATGAGAGGGGGTTGGGGGTTAGAGGGGAGTATAATGAGAGAGGGTTGGAGGTTAGAGGGGAGTATAATGAGAGGGGGTTGGGGGTTGGAGGGGAGTATAATGAGAGAGGGTTGGGGGTTAGAGGGGAGTATAATGAGAGAGGGTTGGGGGTTGGAGGGGAGTATAATGAGAGGGGTTTGGGGGTTAGAGGGGAGTATAATGAGAGAGGGTTGGGGGTTAGAGGGGAGTATAATGAAAGAGGGTTGGGGGTTAGAGGGGAGTATAATGAGAGAGGGTTGGGGGTTAGAGGGGAGTATAATGAGAGAGGGTTGGGGGTTAGAGGGGAGTATAATGAGAGAGGGTTGGGGGTTAGAGGGGAGTATAATGAGAGAGGGTTGGGGGTTAGAGGGGAGTATAATGAGAGGGGGGTGGGGGTTAGAGTAAGAGGGGAGTATAATGAGAGAGGTTTGGGGGTTAAAGGGGAGTATAATGAGAAAAGTTTGGGGGTTAGTGGGGAGTATAATGAGAGAGGGTTGGGGGTTAGAGGGGAGTATAATGAGAGAGGGTTGGGGGTTAGAGGGGAGTATAATGAGAGAGGTTTGGGGGTTAGAGGGGAGTATAATGAGAGAGGGTTGGGAGTTCAAGGGGAGTATAATGAGAGGGGGTTGGGGGTTAGAGGGGAGTATAATGAGAGAGGGTTGGGGGTTAGAGGGGAGTATAATGAGAGGGGGTTGGGGGTTAGAGGGGAGTATAATGAGAGAGGGTTGGAGGTTAGAGGGGAGTATAATGAGAGGGGGTTGGGGGTTGGAGGGGAGTATAATGAGAGAGGGTTGGGGGTTAGAGGGGAGTATAATGAGAGAGGGTTGGGGGTTGGAGGGGAGTATAATGAGAGGGGTTTGGGGGTTAGAGGGGAGTATAATGAGAGAGGGTTGGGGGTTAGAGGGGAGTATAATGAAAGAGGGTTGGGGGTTAGAGGGGAGTATAATGAGAGAGGGTTGGGGGTTAGAGGGGAGTATAATGAGAGAGGGTTGGGGGTTAGAGGGGAGTATAATGAGAGAGGGTTGGGGGTTAGAGGGGAGTATAATGAGAGGGGGTTGGGGGTTAGAGGGGAGAATAATGAGAGAGGTTTGGGGGTTAGAGGAGAGTATAATGAGAGAGGGTTGGGGGTTAGAGGGGAGTATAATGAGAGAGTGTTGGGGGTTGGAGGGGAGAATAATGAGAGAGGTTTGGGGGTTAGAGTAAGAGGGGAGTATAATGAGAGAGGGTTGGAGGTTAGAGGGGAGTATAATGAGAGAGGGTTGGAGGTTAGAGGGGAGTATAATGAGAGAAGGTTGGGGGTTAGAGGGGAGTATAATGAGAGAGGGTTGGGGGTTAGAGGGGAGTATAATGAGAGGGTTGGGGGTTAGAGGGGAGTATAATGAGAGAGGTTTGGGGGTTAGAGGCGAGTATAATGAGAGAGGTTTGGGGGTTAGAGGGGAGTATAATGAGAGAGGTTTGGAAGTTATAGGGGAGTATAATGAGAGAGTGTTGGGGGTTAGAGAGGAGTATAATGAGAGGGGGTTGGGGGTTAGAGTAAGAGGGGAGTATAATGAGAGAAGGTTGGGTGTTAGAGGGGAGTATAATGAGAGGGGGTTGGGGGTTAGAGGGGAGTATAATGAGAGAGGGTTGGGGGTTAGAGGGGAGTATAATGAGAGGGGGTTGGGGGTTAGAGTAAGAGGGGAGTATAATGAGAGAGGGATGGGGGTTAGAGGGGAGTATAATGAGAGGGGGTTGGGGGTTAGAGGGGAGTATAATGAGATTGGTTGGGGGTTAGAGGGGAGTATAATGAGATTGGTTGGGGGTTAGAGGGGAGTATAATGAGAGGGGGTTGGGGGTTAGAGGGGAGTATAATGAGAGGGGGTTGGGGGTTAGAGTGGAGTATAATGAAAGGGGGTTGGGGGTTAGAGTAAGAGGGGAGTATAATGAGAGAGGGTTGGGGGTTAGAGGGGAGTATAATGAGAGGGGGTTGGGGGTTAGAGGGGAGTATAATGAGATTGGTTGGGGATTAGAGGGGAGTATAATGAGAGGGGGTTGGGGGTTAGAGGGGAGTATAATGAGAGGGGGTTGGGGGTTAGAGGGGAGTATAATGAGAGAGTGTTGGGGGTTAGAGGGGAGTATAATGAGAGGGGGTTGGGGGTTAGAGTAAGAGGGGAGTATAATGAGAGAGGGTTGGGGGTTAGAGGGGAGTATAATGAGAGAGGTTTGGGGGTTAGAGGGGAGTATAATGAGAGGGGGTTGGTGGTTAGAGGGGAGTATAATGAGAGAGGTTTGGGGGTTAGAGGGGAGTATAATGAGAGAGGGTTGGGGGTTAGAGGGGAGTATAATGAGAGAGGGTTGGGGGTTAGAGGGGAGTATAATGAGAGAGGTTTGGGGGTTAGAGGGGAGTATAATGAGAGGGGGTTGGGGGTTAGAGGGGAGTATAATGAGAGAGGTTTGGGGGTTAGAGGGGAGTATAATGAGAGAGGGTTGGGGGTTAGAGGGGAGTATAATGAGAGAGGGTTGGGGGTTAGAGGGGAGTATAATGAGAGGGTTGGGGGTTAGAGGGGAGTATAATGAGAGAGGTTTGGGGGTTAGAGGGGAGTATAATGAGAGAGGGTTGGGGGTTAGAGGGGAGTATAATGAGAGGGGGTTGGGGGTTAGAGGGGAGTATAATGAGAGGGGGTTGGGGGTTAGAGGGGAGTATAATGAGAGAGGTTTGGTGGTTAGAGGGGAGTATAATGAGAGAGGGTTGGGGGTTAGAGTGGGAGAGGAGTAGAATGAGAGGGGGTTGGGGGTTACAGTAAGAGAGGAGTAGAATGAGAGAGGGTTGGGGGTTACAGTAAGAGGGGAGTATAATGAGAGAGGGTTGGGGGTTATAGTAAGGGGAGTATAATGAGAGGGGGTTGGGGTTAGAGGGGAGTATAATGAGAGGGGGTTGGGGGTTAGAGGGGAGTATAATGAGAGAGGTTTGGGGGTTAGAGGGGAGTATAATGAGAGGGGGTTGGTGGTTAGAGGGGAGTATAATGAGAGAGGTTGGGGGTTAGAGGGGAGTATAATGAGAGAGGGTTGGGGGTTAGAGGGGAGTATAATGAGAGAGGGTTGGGGGTTAGAGGGGAGTATAATGAGAGAGGTTTGGGGGTTAGAGGGGAGTATAATGAGAGGGGGTTGGGGGTTAGAGGGGAGTATAATGAGAGAGGTTTGGGGGTTAGAGGGGAGTATAATGAGAGAGGGTTGGGGGTTAGAGGGGAGTATAATGAGAGAGCGTTGGGGGTTAGAGGGGAGTATAATGAGAGGGTTGGGGGTTAGAGGGGAGTATAATGAGAGAGGTTTGGGGGTTAGAGGGGAGTATAATGAGAGAGGGTTGGGGGTTAGAGGGGAGTATAATGAGAGGGGGTTGGGGGTTAGAGGGGAGTATAATGAGAGGGGGTTGGGGGTTAGAGGGGAGTATAATGAGAGAGGTTTGGTGGTTAGAGGGGAGTATAATGAGAGAGGGTTGGGGGTTAGAGTGGGAGAGGAGTAGAATGAGAGGGGGTTGGGGGTTACAGTAAGAGAGGAGTAGAATGAGAGAGGGTTGGGGGTTACAGTAAGAGGGGAGTATAATAAGAGAGGGTTGGGGGTTATAGTAAGGGGAGTATAATGAGAGAGGGTTGGGGGTTAGAGGGGAGTATAATGAGAGAGGGTTTGGGGTTAGAGTAGGAGGAGAGTATAATGAGAGAGGGCTGGGGGTTATAGTAAGAGAGGAGTATAATGAGAGAGGGTTGGGGGTTATAGTAAGGGGAGTATAATGAGAGAGGTTTGGGGGTTAGAGAGGAGTATAATGAGAGAGGGTTGGTGGCTAGAGAGGAGTATTATGAGAGAGTGTTGGGGGTTAGAGTAGGAGGGGAGTATAATGAGAGAGGGTTGGGGGTTATAGTAAGAGAGGAGTATAATGAGAGAGGTTTGGGGGTTAGAGAGGAGTATAATGAGAGAGGGTTGGGGGTTAGAGAGGAGTATAATGAGAGAGGGTTGGGGGTTAGAGTAGGAGGGGAGTATAATGAGAGAGGGTTGGGGGTTATAGTAAGAGAGGAGTATAATGAGATAGGTTTGGGGGTTAGAGAGGAGTATAATGAGAGAGGGTTGGGGGTTAGAGAGGAGTAAAATGAGAGAGGGTTGGGGGTTCGAGTAGGAGGGGAGTATAATGAGAGAGTGTTGGGGGTTAGAGGGGAGTATAATGAGGGTTGGGGGTTAGAGTATAATGAGAGAGGTTTGGGGGTTAGAGGGGAGTATAATGAGAGAGGGTTGGGGGTTATAGTAAGGGGAGTATAATGAGAGAGGTTTGGGGGTTAGAGAGGAGTATAATGAGAGAGGGTTGGTGGCTAGAGAGGAGTATTATGAGAGAGTGTTGGGGGTTAGAGTAGGAGGGGAGTATAATGAGAGAGGGTTGGGGGTTATAGTAAGAGAGGAGTATAATGAGAGAGGTTTGGGGGTTAGAGAGGAGTATAATGAGAGAGGGTTGGGGGTTAGAGAGGAGTATAATGAGAGAGGGTTGGGGGTTAGAGTAGGAGGGGAGTATAATGAGAGAGGGTTGGGGGTTATAGTAAGAGAGGAGTATAATGAGAGAGGTTTGGGGGTTAGAGAGGAGTATAATGAGAGAGGGTTGGGGGTTCGAGTAGGAGGGGAGTATAATGAGAGAGTGTTGGGGGTTAGAGGGGAGTATAATGAGGGTTGGGGGTTAGAGTATAATGAGAGAGGGTTGGGGGTTGGAGGGGAGTATAATGAGAGGGGGTTGGGGGTTAGAGGGGAGTATAATGAGAGAGGTTTGGGGGTTAGAGGGGAGTATAATGAGAGAGGTTTGGGGGTTAGAGGGGAGTATAATGAGAGAGGTTTGGGGGTTAGAGGGGAGTATAATGAGAGAGGGTTGGGGGTTAGAGTAAGAGAGGAGTAGAATGAGAGAGGGTTGGGGGTTACAGTAAGAGGGGAGTATAATGAGAGAGGGTTGGGGGTTATAGTAAGGGGAGTATAATGAGAGAGGGTTGGGGGTTAGAGGGGAGTATAATGAGAGAGGGTTGGGGGTTAGAGGGGAGTATAATGAGAGGGGGTTGGGGGTTAGAGGGGAGTATAATGAGAGAGGGTTGGGGGTTAGAGGGGAGTATAATGAGGGTTGGGGGTTAGAGTATAATGAGAGAGGGTTGGGGGTTAGAGGGGAGTATAATGAGAGAGGATTGGGGGTTATAGTAAGAGAGGAGGATAATGAGAGAGGGTTGGGGTTGGAGGGGAGTATAATGTGAGGGGGTTGGGGGTTAGAGGGGAGTATAATGAGAGAGGTTTGGGGGTTAGAGGGGAGTATAATGAGAGAGGTTTGGGGGTTAGAGGGGAGTATAATGAGAGAGGTTTGGGGGTTAGAGGGGAGTATAATGAGAGAGGGTTGGGGGTTATAGTAAGGGGAGTATAATGAGAGAGGTTTGGGGGTTAGAGAGGAGTATAATGAGAGAGGGTTGGTGGCTAGAGAGGAGTATTATGAGAGAGTGTTGGGGGTTAGAGTAGGAGGGGAGTATAATGAGAGAGGGTTGGGGGTTATAGTAAGAGAGGAGTATAATGAGAGAGGTTTGGGGGTTAGAGAGGAGTATAATGAGAGAGGGTTGGGGGTTAGAGAGGAGTATAATGAGAGAGGGTTGGGGGTTAGAGTAGGAGGGGAGTATAATGAGAGAGGGTTGGGGGTTATAGTAAGAGAGGAGTATAATGAGAGAGGTTTGGGGGTTAGAGAGGAGTATAATGAGAGAGGGTTGGGGGTTCGAGTAGGAGGGGAGTATAATGAGAGAGTGTTGGGGGTTAGAGGGGAGTATAATGAGGGTTGGGGGTTAGAGTATAATGAGAGAGGGTTGGGGGTTGGAGGGGAGTATAATGAGAGGGGGTTGGGGGTTAGAGGGGAGTATAATGAGAGAGGTTTGGGGGTTAGAGGGGAGTATAATGAGAGAGGTTTGGGGGTTAGAGGGGAGAATAATGAGAGAGGTTTGGGGGTTAGAGGGGAGTATAATGAGAGAGGGTTGGGGGTTAGAGTAAGAGAGGAGTAGAATGAGAGAGGGTTGGGGGTTACAGTAAGAGGGGAGTATAATGAGAGAGGGTTGGGGGTTATAGTAAGGGGAGTATAATGAGAGAGGGTTGGGGGTTAGAGGGGAGTATAATGAGAGAGGGTTGGGGGTTAGAGGGGAGTATAATGAGAGAGGGTTGGGGGTTAGAGGGGAGTATAATGAGAGAGGGTTGGGGGTTAGAGGGGAGTATAATGAGAGAGGGCTGGGGGTTATAGTAAGAGAGGAGTATAATGAGAGAGGGTTGGGGGTTATAGTAAGGGGAGTATAATGAGAGAGGTTTGGGGGTTAGAGAGGAGTATAATGAGAGAGGGTTGGTGGCTAGAGAGGAGTATTATGAGAGAGTGTTGGGGGTTAGAGTAGGAGGGGAGTATAATGAGAGAGGGTTAGGGGTTATAGTAAGAGAGGAGTATAATGAGAGAGGTTTGGGGGTTAGAGAGGAGAATAATGAGAGAGGGTTGGGGGTTAGAGAGGAGTATAATGAGAGAGGGTTGGGGGTTAGAGTAGGAGGGGAGTATAATGAGAGAGGGTTGGGGGTTATAGTAAGAGAGGAGTATAATGAGAGAGGTTTGGGGGTTAGAGAGGAGTATAATGAGAGAGGGTTGGGGGTTCAAGTAGGAGGGGAGTATAATGAGAGAGTGTTGGGGGTTAGAGGGGAGTATAATGAGGGTTGGGGGTTAGAGTATAATGAGAGAGGGTTGGGGGTTGGAGGGGAGTATAATGAGAGGGGGTTGGGGGTTAGAGGGGAGTATAATGAGAGAGGTTTGGGGGTTAGAGGGGAGTATAATGAGAGAGGTTTGGGGGTTAGAGGGGAGTATAATGAGAGAGGTTTGGGGGTTAGAGGGGAGTATAATGAGAGAGGGTTGGGGGTTAGAGTAAGAGAGGAGTAGAATGAGAGAGGGTTGGGGGTTACAGTAAGAGGGGAGTATAATGAGAGAGGGTTGGGGGTTAGAGGGGAGTATAATGAGAGAGGGTTGGGGGTTAGAGGGGAGTATAATGAGAGAGGGTTGGGGGTTAGAGGGGAGTATAATGAGAGAGGGTTGGGGGTTAGAGGGGAGTATAATGAGAGGGGGTTGGGGGTTAGAGGGGAGTATAATGAGAGAGGGTTGTGGGTTAGAGGGGAGTATAATGAGAGAGGGTTGGGGGTTAGAGGGGAGTGTAATGAGAGGGGGATGGGGGTTAGAGGGGAGTATAATGAGAGTGGTTTGGGGGTTAGAGGGGAGTATAATGAGAGAGGTTTAGGGGTTAGAGGGGAGTATAATGAGAGGGGGTTGGGGGTTAGAGGGGAGTAAATGAAAGAGGGTTGGGGGTTAGAGGGGAGTATAATGAGAGAGGGTTGGGGGTTAGAGTAAGAGGGGAGTATAATGAGAGAGGGTTGGGGTTAGTGTAAGAGAGGAGTATAATGAGAGAGGTTTGGGGTTAGAGGGGAGTATAATGAGAGAGGGTTGGGGGTTAGAGGGGAGTATAATGAGAGGGTTGGGGGTTAGAGTAAGGGGAGTATAATGAGAGAGGGTTGGGGGTTAGAGTAGGAGGGGAGTATAATGAGAGAGGGTTGGGGGTTAGAGGGGAGTATAATGAGAGAGGGTTGCGGGTTAGAGGGGAGTATAATGAGAGGGTTGGGGGTTAGAGGGGAGTATAATGAGAGGGGGTTGGGGGTTAGAGGGGAGTATAATGAGAGAGGGTTGGGGGTTAGAGAGGAGTAAAATGAGAGAGGGTTGGGGGTTCGAGTAGGAGGGGAGTATAATGAGAGAGTGTTGGGGGTTAGAGGGGAGTAAATGAAAGAGGGTTGGGGGTTAGAGGGGAGTATAATGAGAGAGGGTTGGGGGTTAGAGTAAGAGGGGAGTATAATGAGAGAGGGTTGGGGGTTATAGTAAGAGAGGAGTATAATGAGAGAGGTTTGGGGGTTAGAGAGGAGTATAATGAGAGAGGGTTGGGGGTTAGAGAGGAGTATAATGAGAGAGGGTTGGGGGTTAGAGTAGGAGGGGAGTATAATGAGAGAGGGTTGGGGGTTATAGTAAGAGAGGAGTATAATGAGAGAGGTTTGGGGGTTAGAGAGGAGTATAATGAGAGAGGGTTGGGGGTTCGAGTAGGAGGGGAGTATAATGAGAGAGTGTTGGGGGTTAGAGGGGAGTATAATGAGGGTTGGGGGTTAGAGTATAATGAGAGAGGTTTGGGGGTTGGAGGGGAGTATAATGAGAGGGGGTTGGGGGTTAGAGGGGAGTATAATGAGAGAGGTTTGGGGGTTAGAGGGGAGTATAATGAGAGAGGTTTGGGGGTTAGAGGGGAGTATAATGAGAGAGGTTTGGGGGTTAGAGGGGAGTATAATGAGAGAGGGTTGGGGGTTAGAGTAAGAGAGGAGTAGAATGAGAGAGGGTTGGGGGTTACAGTAAGAGGGGAGTATAATGAGAGAGGGTTGGGGGTTATAGTAAGGGGAGTATAATGAGAGAGGGTTGGGGGTTAGAGGGGAGTATAATGAGAGAGGGTTGGGGGTTAGAGGGGAGTATAATGAGAGGGGGTTGGGGGTTAGAGGGGAGTATAATGAGAGAGGGTTGGGGGTTAGAGGGGAGTATAATGAGGGTTGGGGGTTAGAGTATAATGAGAGAGGGTTGGGGGTTAGAGGGGAGTATAATGAGAGAGGATTGGGGGTTATAGTAAGAGAGGAGGATAATGAGAGAGGGTTGGGGTTGGAGGGGAGTATAATGTGAGGGGGTTGGGGGTTAGAGGGGAGTATAATGAGAGAGGTTTGGGGGTTAGAGGGGAGTATAATGAGAGAGGTTTGGGGGTTAGAGGGGAGTATAATGAGAGAGGTTTGGGGGTTAGAGGGGAGTATAATGAGAGAGGGTTGGGGGTTATAGTAAGGGGAGTATAATGAGAGAGGTTTGGGGGTTAGAGAGGAGTATAATGAGAGAGGGTTGGTGGCTAGAGAGGAGTATTATGAGAGAGTGTTGGGGGTTAGAGTAGGAGGGGAGTATAATGAGAGAGGGTTGGGGGTTATAGTAAGAGAGGAGTATAATGAGAGAGGTTTGGGGGTTAGAGAGGAGTATAATGAGAGAGGGTTGGGGGTTAGAGAGGAGTATAATGAGAGAGGGTTGGGGGTTAGAGTAGGAGGGGAGTATAATGAGAGAGGGTTGGGGGTTATAGTAAGAGAGGAGTATAATGAGAGAGGTTTGGGGGTTAGAGAGGAGTATAATGAGAGAGGGTTGGGGGTTCGAGTAGGAGGGGAGTATAATGAGAGAGTGTTGGGGGTTAGAGGGGAGTATAATGAGGGTTGGGGGTTAGAGTATAATGAGAGAGGGTTGGGGGTTGGAGGGGAGTATAATGAGAGGGGGTTGGGGGTTAGAGGGGAGTATAATGAGAGAGGTTTGGGGGTTAGAGGGGAGTATAATGAGAGAGGTTTGGGGGTTAGAGGGGAGAATAATGAGAGAGGTTTGGGGGTTAGAGGGGAGTATAATGAGAGAGGGTTGGGGGTTAGAGTAAGAGAGGAGTAGAATGAGAGAGGGTTGGGGGTTACAGTAAGAGGGGAGTATAATGAGAGAGGGTTGGGGGTTATAGTAAGGGGAGTATAATGAGAGAGGGTTGGGGGTTAGAGGGGAGTATAATGAGAGAGGGTTGGGGGTTAGAGGGGAGTATAATGAGAGAGGGTTGGGGGTTAGAGGGGAGTATAATGAGAGAGGGTTGGGGGTTAGAGGGGAGTATAATGAGAGAGGGCTGGGGGTTATAGTAAGAGAGGAGTATAATGAGAGAGGGTTGGGGGTTATAGTAAGGGGAGTATAATGAGAGAGGTTTGGGGGTTAGAGAGGAGTATAATGAGAGAGGGTTGGTGGCTAGAGAGGAGTATTATGAGAGAGTGTTGGGGGTTAGAGTAGGAGGGGAGTATAATGAGAGAGGGTTAGGGGTTATAGTAAGAGAGGAGTATAATGAGAGAGGTTTGGGGGTTAGAGAGGAGAATAATGAGAGAGGGTTGGGGGTTAGAGAGGAGTATAATGAGAGAGGGTTGGGGGTTAGAGTAGGAGGGGAGTATAATGAGAGAGGGTTGGGGGTTATAGTAAGAGAGGAGTATAATGAGAGAGGTTTGGGGGTTAGAGAGGAGTATAATGAGAGAGGGTTGGGGGTTCAAGTAGGAGGGGAGTATAATGAGAGAGTGTTGGGGGTTAGAGGGGAGTATAATGAGGGTTGGGGGTTAGAGTATAATGAGAGAGGGTTGGGGGTTGGAGGGGAGTATAATGAGAGGGGGTTGGGGGTTAGAGGGGAGTATAATGAGAGAGGTTTGGGGGTTAGAGGGGAGTATAATGAGAGAGGTTTGGGGGTTAGAGGGGAGTATAATGAGAGAGGTTTGGGGGTTAGAGGGGAGTATAATGAGAGAGGGTTGGGGGTTAGAGTAAGAGAGGAGTAGAATGAGAGAGGGTTGGGGGTTACAGTAAGAGGGGAGTATAATGAGAGAGGGTTGGGGGTTAGAGGGGAGTATAATGAGAGAGGGTTGGGGGTTAGAGGGGAGTATAATGAGAGAGGGTTGGGGGTTAGAGGGGAGTATAATGAGAGAGGGTTGGGGGTTAGAGGGGAGTATAATGAGAGGGGGTTGGGGGTTAGAGGGGAGTATAATGAGAGAGGGTTGTGGGTTAGAGGGGAGTATAATGAGAGAGGGTTGGGGGTTAGAGGGGAGTGTAATGAGAGGGGGATGGGGGTTAGAGGGGAGTATAATGAGAGTGGTTTGGGGGTTAGAGGGGAGTATAATGAGAGAGGTTTAGGGGTTAGAGGGGAGTATAATGAGAGGGGGTTGGGGGTTAGAGGGGAGTAAATGAAAGAGGGTTGGGGGTTAGAGGGGAGTATAATGAGAGAGGGTTGGGGGTTAGAGTAAGAGGGGAGTATAATGAGAGAGGGTTGGGGTTAGTGTAAGAGAGGAGTATAATGAGAGAGGTTTGGGGTTAGAGGGGAGTATAATGAGAGAGGGTTGGGGGTTAGAGGGGAGTATAATGAGAGGGTTGGGGGTTAGAGTAAGGGGAGTATAATGAGAGAGGGTTGGGGGTTAGAGTAGGAGGGGAGTATAATGAGAGAGGGTTGGGGGTTAGAGGGGAGTATAATGAGAGAGGGTTGCGGGTTAGAGGGGAGTATAATGAGAGGGTTGGGGGTTAGAGGGGAGTATAATGAGAGGGGGTTGGGGGTTAGAGGGGAGTATAATGAGAGAGGGTTGGGGGTTAGAGAGGAGTAAAATGAGAGAGGGTTGGGGGTTCGAGTAGGAGGGGAGTATAATGAGAGAGTGTTGGGGGTTAGAGGGGAGTAAATGAAAGAGGGTTGGGGGTTAGAGGGGAGTATAATGAGAGAGGGTTGGGGGTTAGAGTAAGAGGGGAGTATAATGAGAGAGGGTTGGGGTTAGTGTAAGAGAGGAGTATAATGAGAGAGGTTTGGGGTTAGAGGGGAGTATAATGAGAGAGGGTTGGGGGTTAGAGGGGAGTATAATGAGAGGGTTGGGGGTTAGAGTAAGGGGAGTATAATGAGAGAGGGTTGGGGGTTAGAGTAGGAGGGGAGTATAATGAGAGAGGGTTGGGGGTTAGAGGGGAGTATAATGAGAGAGGGTTGCGGGTTAGAGGGGAGTATAATGAGAGGGTTGGGGGTTAGAGGGGAGTATAATGAGAGGGGGTTGGGGGTTAGAGGGGAGTATAATGAGAGAGGGTTGGGGGTTAGAGAGGAGTAAAATGAGAGAGGGTTGGGGGTTCGAGTAGGAGGGGAGTATAATGAGAGAGTGTTGGGGGTTAGAGGGGAGTATAATGAGGGTTGGGGGTTAGAGTATAATGAGAGAGGGTTGGGGGTTAGAGGGGAGTATAATGAGAGAGGATTGGGGGTTATAGTAAGAGAGGAGGATAATGAGAGAGGGTTGGGGTTGGAGGGGAGTATAATGTGAGGGGGTTGGGGGTTAGAGGGGAGTATAATGAGAGAGGTTTGGGGGTTAGAGGGGAGTATAATGAGAGAGGTTTGGGGGTTAGAGGGGAGTATAATGAGAGAGGTTTGGGGTTTAGAGGGGAGTATAATGAGAGAGGGTTGGGGGTTATAGTAAGGGGAGTATAATGAGAGAGGTTTGGGGGTTAGAGAGGAGTATAATGAGAGAGGGTTGGTGGCTAGAGAGGAGTATTATGAGAGAGTGTTGGGGGTTAGAGTAGGAGGGGAGTATAATGAGAGAGGGTTGGGGGTTATAGTAAGAGAGGAGTATAATGAGAGAGGTTTGGGGGTTAGAGAGGAGTATAATGAGAGAGGGTTGGGGGTTAGAGAGGAGTATAATGAGAGAGGGTTGGGGGTTAGAGTAGGAGGGGAGTATAATGAGAGAGGGTTGGGGGTTATAGTAAGAGAGGAGTATAATGAGAGAGGGTTGGGGGTTATAGTAAGAGAGGAGTATAATGAGAGAGGTTTGGGGGTTAGAGAGGAGTATAATGAGAGAGGGTTGGGGGTTCGAGTAGGAGGGGAGTATAATGAGAGTGTGTTGGGGGTTAGAGGGGAGTATAATGAGGGTTGGGGGTTAGAGTATAATGAGAGAGGGTTGGGGGTTGGAGGGGAGTATAATGAGAGGGGGTTGGGGGTTAGAGGGGAGTATAATGAGAGAGGTTTGGGGGTTAGAGGGGAGTATAATGAGAGAGGTTTGGGGGTTAGAGGGGAGTATAATGAGAGAGGTTTGGGGGTTAGAGGGGAGTATAATGAGAGAGGGTTGGGGGTTAGAGTAAGAGAGGAGTAGAATGAGAGAGGGTTGGGGGTTACAGTAAGAGGGGAGTATAATGAGAGAGGGTTGGGGGTTATAGTAAGGGGAGTATAATGAGAGAGGGTTGGGGGTTAGAGGGGAGTATAATGAGAGAGGGTTGGGGGTTAGAGGGGAGTATAATGAGAGAGGGTTGGGGGTTAGAGGGGAGTATAATGAGAGAGGGTTGGGGGTTAGAGGGGAGTATAATGAGAGAGGGCTGGGGGTTATAGTAAGAGAGGAGTATAATGAGAGAGGGTTGGGGGTTATAGTAAGGGGAGTATAATGAGAGAGGTTTGGGGGTTAGAGAGGAGTATAATGAGAGAGGGTTGGTGGCTAGAGAGGAGTATTATGAGAGAGTGTTGGGGGTTAGAGTAGGAGGGGAGTATAATGAGAGAGGGTTAGGGGTTATAGTAAGAGAGGAGTATAATGAGAGAGGTTTGGGGGTTAGAGAGGAGTATAATGAGAGAGGGTTGGGGGTTAGAGAGGAGTATAATGAGAGAGGGTTGGGGGTTAGAGTAGGAGGGGAGTATAATGAGAGAGGGTTGGGGTTATAGTAAGAGAGGAGTATAATGAGAGAGGTTTGGGGGTTAGAGAGGAGTATAATGAGAGAGGGTTGGGGCTTCAAGTAGGAGGGGAGTATAATGAGAGAGTGTTGGGGGTTAGAGGGGAGTATAATGAGAGAGGGTTGGGGGTTAGAGGGGAGTATAATGAGAGGGGGTTGGGGGTTAGAGTAAGAGGGGAGTATAATGAGAGAGGGTTGGGGGTTAGAGGGGAGTATAATGAGAGGGGGTTGGGGGTTAGAGGGGAGTATAATGAGATTGGTTGGGGATTAGAGGGGAGTATAATGAGAGGGGGTTGGGGTTAGAGGGGAGTATAATGAGAGGGGGTTGGGGGTTAGAGGGGAGTATAATGAGAGAGTGTTGGGGGTTAGAGGGGAGTATAATGAGAGGGGGTTGGGGGTTAGAGTAAGAGGGGAGTATAATGAGAGAGGGTTGGGGGTTAGAGGGGAGTATAATGAGAGAGGTTTGGGGGTTAGAGGGGAGTATAATGAGAGGGGGTTGGTGGTTAGAGGGGAGTATAATGAGAGAGGTTTGGGGGTTAGAGGGGAGTATAATGAGAGAGGGTTGGGGGTTAGAGGGGAGTATAATGAGAGAGGGTTGGGGGTTAGAGGGGAGTATAATGAGAGAGGTTTGGGGGTTAGAGGGGAGTATAATGAGAGGGGGTTGGGGGTTAGAGGGGAGTATAATGAGAGAGGTTTGGGGGTTAGAGGGGAGTATAATGAGAGAGGGTTGGGGGTTAGAGGGGAGTATAATGAGAGAGGGTTGGGGGTTAGAGGGGAGTATAATGAGAGGGTTGGGGGTTAGAGGGGAGTATAATGAGAGAGGTTTGGGGGTTAGAGGGGAGTATAATGAGAGAGGGTTGGGGGTTAGAGGGGAGTATAATGAGAGGGGGTTGGGGGTTAGAGGGGAGTATAATGAGAGGGGGTTGGGGGTTAGAGGGGAGTATAATGAGAGAGGTTTGGTGGTTAGAGGGGAGTATAATGAGAGAGGGTTGGGGGTTAGAGTGGGAGAGGAGTAGAATGAGAGGGGGTTGGGGGTTACAGTAAGAGAGGAGTAGAATGAGAGAGGGTTGGGGGTTACAGTAAGAGGGGAGTATAATGAGAGAGGGTTGGGGGTTATAGTAAGGGGAGTATAATGAGAGGGGGTTGGGGTTAGAGGGGAGTATAATGAGAGGGGGTTGGGGGTTAGAGGGGAGTATAATGAGAGAGGTTTGGGGGTTAGAGGGGAGTATAATGAGAGGGGGTTGGTGGTTAGAGGGGAGTATAATGAGAGAGGTTTGGGGGTTAGAGGGGAGTATAATGAGAGAGGGTTGGGGGTTAGAGGGGAGTATAATGAGAGAGGGTTGGGGGTTAGAGGGGAGTATAATGAGAGAGGTTTGGGGGTTAGAGGGGAGTATAATGAGAGGGGGTTGGGGGTTAGAGGGGAGTATAATGAGAGAGGTTTGGGGGTTAGAGGGGAGTATAATGAGAGAGGGTTGGGGGTTAGAGGGGAGTATAATGAGAGAGTGTTGGGGGTTAGAGGGGAGTATAATGAGAGGGTTGGGGGTTAGAGGGGAGTATAATGAGAGAGGTTTGGGGGTTAGAGGGGAGTATAATGAGAGAGGGTTGGGGGTTAGAGGGGAGTATAATGAGAGGGGGTTGGGGGTTAGAGGGGAGTATAATGAGAGGGGGTTGGGGGTTAGAGGGGAGTATAATGAGAGAGGTTTGGTGGTTAGAGGGGAGTATAATGAGAGAGGGTTGGGGGTTAGAGTGGGAGAGGAGTAGAATGAGAGGGGGTTGGGGGTTACAGTAAGAGAGGAGTAGAATGAGAGAGGGTTGGGGGTTACAGTAAGAGGGGAGTATAATGAGAGAGGGTTGGGGGTTATAGTAAGGGGAGTATAATGAGAGAGGGTTGGGGGTTAGAGGGGAGTATAATGAGAGAGGGTTTGGGGTTAGAGTAGGAGGAGAGTATAATGAGAGAGGGCTGGGGGTTATAGTAAGAGAGGAGTATAATGAGAGAGGGTTGGGGGTTATAGTAAGGGGAGTATAATGAGAGAGGTTTGGGGGTTAGAGAGGAGTATAATGAGAGAGGGTTGGTGGCTAGAGAGGAGTATTATGAGAGAGGTTGGGGGTTAGAGGGGAGTATTATGAGAGAGGGTGGGGGGTAGAGAGTGGGAGTATAATGGAGAGGTTGGGGGTTAGAGGGGAGTATAATGAGAGAGGGTTGGGGGTTAGAGGGAGTATAATGAGAGAGGGTTGGGGGGTTAGAGGAGGGAGTATAATGAGAGAGGGTGGGGGTTATGTAGAGGGGAGTATAATGAGTAGTATAATGAGAGAGGGTTGGGGGTTAGAGAGGAGTAAAATGAGAGAGGGTTGGGGGTTCGAGTAGGAGGGGAGTATAATGAGAGAGTGTTGGGGGTTAGAGGGGAGTATAATGAGGGTTGGGGGTTAGAGTATAATGAGAGAGGGTTGGGGGTTAGAGGGGAGTATAATGAGAGAGGATTGGGGGTTATAGTAAGAGAGGAGGATAATGAGAGAGGGTTGGGGTTGGAGGGGAGTATAATGTGAGGGGGTTGGGGGTTAGAGGGGAGTATAATGAGAGAGGTTTGGGGTTAGAGGGGAGTATAATGAGAGAGGTTTGGGGTTAGAGGGGAGTATAATGAGAGAGGTTTGGGGGTTAGAGGGGAGTATAATGAGAGAGGGTTGGGGGTTATAGTAAGGGGAGTATAATTAGAGAGGTTTGGGGTTAGAGAGGAGTATAATGAGAGAGGGTTGGTGGCTAGAGAGGAGTATTATGAGAGAGTGTTGGGGGTTAGAGTAGGAGGGGAGTATAATGAGAGAGGGTTGGGGGTTAGAGAGGAGTATAATGAGAGAGGTTGGGGTTAGAGAGGAGTATAATGAGAGAGGTTTGGGGGTTAGAGAGGAGTATAATGAGAGAGGGTTGGGGGTTAGAGAGGAGTATAATGAGAGAGGGTTGGGGTTAGAGTAGGAGGGGAGTATAATGAGAGAGGGTTGGGGGTTATAGTAAGAGAGGAGTATAATGAGAGAGGTTTGGGGGTTAGAGAGGAGTATAATGAGAGAGGGTTGGGGGTTCGAGTAGGAGGGGAGTATAATGAGAGAGTGTTGGGGGTTAGAGGGGAGTATAATGAGGGTTGGGGTTAGAGTATAATGAGAGAGGGTTGGGGGTTGGAGGGGAGTATAATGAGAGGGGGTTGGGGGTTAGAGGGGAGTATAATGAGAGAGGTTTGGGGGTTAGAGGGGAGTATAATGAGAGAGGTTTGGGGTTAGAGGGGAGTATAATGAGAGAGGTTTGGGGGTTAGAGGGGAGTATAATGAGAGAGGGTTGGGGTTAGAGTAAGAGAGAGTAGAATGAGAGAGGGTTGGGGTTACAGTAAGAGGGGAGTATAATGAGAGAGGGTTGGGGGTTATAGTAAGGGGAGTATAATGAGAGAGGGTTGGGGGTAAGAGGGAGTATAATGAGAGAGGGTTGGGGGTTAGAGGGGAGTATAATGAGAGAGGGTTGGGGGTTAGAGGGGAGTATAATGAGAGAGGGTTGGGGTTAGAGGGGAGTATAATGAGGGTTGGGGGTTAGAGTATAATGAGAGAGGGTTGGGGTTAGAGGGGAGTATAATGAGAGAGGATTGGGGGTTATAGTAAGAGAGGAGGATAATGAGAGAGGGTTGGGGTTGAGGGGAGTATAATGTGAGGGGGTTGGGGGTTAGAGGGGAGTATAATGAGAGAGGTTTGGGGGTTAGAGGGGAGTATAATGAGAGAGGTTTGGGGGTTAGAGGGGAGTATAATGAGAGAGGTTTGGGGGTTAGAGGGGAGTATAATGAGAGAGGGTTGGGGGTTATAGTAAGGGGAGTATAATGAGAGAGGTTTGGGGTTAGAGAGGAGTATAATGAGAGAGGGTTGGTGGCTAGAGAGGAGTATTATGAGAGAGTGTTGGGGGTTAGAGTAGGAGGGGAGTATAATGAGAGAGGGTTGGGGGTTATAGTAAGAGAGGAGTATAATGAGAGAGGTTTGGGGGTTAGAGAGGAGTATAATGAGAGAGGGTTGGGGGTTAGAGAGGAGTATAATGAGAGAGGGTTGGGGGTTAGAGTAGAAAGGGGAGTATAATGAGAGAGGGTTGGGGGTTATAGTAAGAGAGGAGTATAATGAGAGAGGTTTGGGGGTTAGAGAGGAGTATAATGAGAGAGGGTTGGGGGTTCGAGTAGGAGGGGAGTATAATGAGAGAGTGTTGGGGGTTTGAGGGGAGTATAATGAGGGTTGGGGGTTAGAGTATAATGAGAGAGGGTTGGGGGTTGGAGGGGAGTATAATGAGAGGGGGTTGGGGGTTAGAGGGGAGTATAATGAGAGAGGTTTGGGGGTTAGAGGGGAGTATAATGAGAGAGGTTTGGGGTTAGAGGGAGTATAATGAGAGAGGTTTGGGGGTTAGAGGGGAGTATAATGAGAGAGGGTTGGGGGTTAGAGTAAGAGAGGAGTAGAATGAGAGAGGGTTGGGGGTTACAGTAAGAGGGGAGTATAATGAGAGAGGGTTGGGGGTTATAGTAAGGGGAGTATAATGAGAGAGGGTTGGGGGTTAGAGGGGAGTATAATGAGAGAGGGTTGGGGGTTAGAGGGGAGTATAATGAGAGAGGGTTGGGGGTTAGAGGGGAGTATAATGAGAGAGGGTTGGGGTTAGAGGGGAGTATAATGAGAGGGTTGGGGGTTAGAGGGGAGTATAATGAGAGAGGTTTGGGGGTTAGAGGGGAGTATAATGAGAGAGGGTTGGGGTTAGAGGGGAGTATAATGAGAGGGGTTGGGGGTTAGAGGGGAGTATAATGAGAGGGGGTTGGGGGTTAGAGGGGAGTATAATGAGAGAGGTTTGGTGGTTAGAGGGGAGTATAATGAGAGAGGGTTGGGGTTAGAGTGGGAGAGGAGTAGAATGAGAGGGGGTTGGGGGTTACAGTAAGAGAGGAGTAGAATGAGAGAGGGTTGGGGGTTACAGTAAGAGGGAGTATAATGAGAGAGGGTTGGGGGTTATAGTAAGGGGAGTATAATGAGAGGGGGTTGGGGTTAGAGGGGAGTATAATGAGAGGGGGTTGGGGGTTAGAGGGGAGTATAATGAGAGAGGTTTGGGGGTTAGAGGGGAGTATAATGAGAGGGGGTTGGTGGTTAGAGGGGAGTATAATGAGAGAGGTTTGGGGGTTAGAGGGGAGTATAATGAGAGAGGGTTGGGGGTTAGAGGGGAGTATAATGAGAGAGGGTTGGGGTTAGAGGGAGTATAATGAGAGAGGTTTGGGGGTTAGAGGGGAGTATAATGAGAGGGGTTGGGGTTAGAGGGAGTATAATGAGAGAGGTTGGGGGTTAGAGGGGAGTATAATGAGAGAGGGTTGGGGGTTAGAGGGGAGTATAATGAGAGAGGGTTGGGGGTTAGAGGGAGTATAATGAGAGGGTTGGGGGTTAGAGGGGAGTATAATGAGAGAGGTTTGGGGGTTAGAGGGGAGTATAATGAGAGAGGGTTGGGGGTTAGAGGGGAGTATAATGAGAGGGGGTTGGGGGTTAGAGGGGAGTATAATGAGAGGGGGTTGGGGGTTAGAGGGGAGTATAATGAGAGAGGTTTGGGTGGTTAGAGGGGAGTATAATGAGAGAGGGTTGGGGGTTAGAGTGGGAGAGGAGTAGAATGAGAGGGGTTGGGGGTTACAGTAAGAGAGGAGTAGAATGAGAGAGGGTTGGGGGTTACAGTAAGAGGGGAGTATAATGAGAGAGGGTTGGGGGTTATAGTAAGGGGAGTATAATGAGAGAGGGTTGGGGGTTAGAGGGGAGTATAATGAGAGAGGGTTTGGGGTTAGAGTAGGAGGAGAGTATAATGAGAGAGGGCTGGGGGTTATAGTAAGAGAGGAGTATAATGAGAGAGGGTTGGGGGTTATAGTAAGGGGTTATAGTAAGGGGAGTATAATGAGAGAGGTTTGGGGGTTAGAGAGGAGTATAATGAGAGAGGGTTGGTGGCTAGAGAGGAGTATTATGAGAGAGTGTTGGGGGTTAGAGTAGGAGGGGAGTATAATGAGAGAGGGTTGGGGGTTATAGTAAGAGAGGAGTATAATGAGAGAGGTTTGGGGGTTAGAGAGGAGTATAATGAGAGAGGGTTGGGGGTTAGAGAGGAGTATAATGAGAGAGGGTTGGGGGTTAGAGTAGGAGGGGAGTATAATGAGAGAGGGTTGGGGGTTATAGTAAGAGAGGAGTATAATGAGATAGGTTTGGGGGTTAGAGAGGAGTATAATGAGAGAGGGTTGGGGGTTAGAGAGGAGTAAAATGAGAGAGGGTTGGGGGTTCGAGTAGGAGGGGAGTATAATGAGAGAGTGTTGGGGGTTAGAGGGGAATATAATGAGGGTTGGGGGTTAGAGTATAATGAGAGAGGGTTGGGGGTTAGAGGGGAGTATAATGAGAGAGGATTGGGGGTTATAGTAAGAGAGGAGGATAATGAGAGAGGGTTGGGGTTGGAGGGGAGTATAATGTGAGGGGGTTGGGGGTTAGAGGGGAGTATAATGAGAGAGGTTTGGGGGTTAGAGGGAGTATAATGAGAGAGGTTTGGGGGTTAGAGGGGAGTATAATGAGAGAGGTTTGGGGGTTAGAGGGGAGTATAATGAGAGAGGGTTGGGGGTTATAGTAAGGGGAGTATAATTAGAGAGGTTTGGGGGTTAGAGAGGAGTATAATGAGAGAGGGTTGGTGGCTAGAGAGGAGTATTATGAGAGAGTGTTGGGGGTTAGAGTAGGAGGGGAGTATAATGAGAGAGGGTTGGGGGTTATAGTAAGAGAGGAGTATAATGAGAGGTTTGGGGGTTAGAGAGGAGTATAATGAGAGAGGGTTGGGGGTTAGAGAGGAGTATAATGAGAGAGTGTTGGGGGTTAGAGTAGGAGGGGAGTATAATGAGAGAGGGTTGGGGGTTATAGTAAGAGAGGAGTATAATGAGAGAGGTTTGGGGGTTAGAGAGGAGTATAATGAGAGAGGGTTGGGGGTTAGAGAGGAGTATAATGAGAGAGGGTTGGGGGTTAGAGTAGAAGGGGAGTATAATGAGAGAGGGTTGGGGGTTATAGTAAGAGAGGAGTATAATGAGAGAGGTTTGGGGGTTAGAGAGGAGTATAATGAGAGAGGGTTGGGGGTTCGAGTAGGAGGGGAGTATAATGAGAGAGTGTTGGGGGTTTGAGGGGAGTATAATGAGGGTTGGGGGTTAGAGTATAATGAGAGAGGGTTGGGGGTTGGAGGGGAGTATAATGAGAGGGGGTTGGGGGTTAGAGGGGAGTATAATGAGAGAGGTTTGGGGGTTAGAGGGGAGTATAATGAGAGAGGTTTGGGGGTTAGAGGGGAGTATAATGAGAGAGGTTTGGGGTTAGAGGGGAGTATAATGAGAGAGGGTTGGGGGTTAGAGTAAGAGAGGAGTAGAATGAGAGAGGGTTGGGGGTTACAGTAAGAGGGGAGTATAATGAGAGAGGGTTGGGGGTTATAGTAAGGGGAGTATAATGAGAGAGGGTTGGGGGTTAGAGGGGAGTATAATGAGAGAGGGTTGGGGGTTAGAGGGGAGTATAATGAGAGAGGGTTGGGGTTAGAGGGGAGTATAATGAGAGAGGGTTGGGGGTTAGAGGGGAGTATAATGAGAGGGTTGGGGGTTAGAGGGGAGTATAATGAGAGAGGTTTGGGGGTTAGAGGGGAGTATAATGAGAGAGGGTGGGGGTTAGAGGGGAGTATAATGAGAGGGGGTGGGGGTTAGAGGGGAGTATAATGAGAGGGGGTTGGGGGTTAGAGGGGAGTATAATGAGAGAGGTTTGGTGGTTAGAGGGGAGTAGAATGAGAGAGGGTGGGGGTGGTAGAGTGGGAGAGGAGTAGAATGAGAGGGGGTGGGGGGTTACAGGAAGAGAGGAGTAGAATGAGAGAGGGTGGGGGGTACAGTAAGAGGGGAGTATAATGAGAGAGGGTGGGGGGATAGGTAAGGGGAGTATAATGAGAGGGGGTGGGGTTAGAGGGGAGGAGAAGGAGAGGGGGGGGGGGTAGAGGGGAGGAGATGAGAGAGGGGGGGGGGTGAGAGGGGAGGAGAATGAGAGGGGGGGGGGGTAGAGGGGAGTGATAGGAGAGTGGGGGGGGGGGAGTGGGGAGGAGAATCGCGCGCGGGGCCGCCGCCGCCGGGGGGGGGGGGTGAGAGGGTGACGCCCCGCGTACCCCCAATACCGCGCGCAGGAGACGCCCCGCGTACCACCTACCCCCGCGCTGGAGTCGCCCCGCGAACCCCTATCCGCGCGCAGGAGTCGCCCCGCGTACCCCCTACCCCCGCGCTGGTGACGCCCGCGATCCCCTACCCCCGCGCTGGAGTCGCCCCGGTCGTGTACCCCCTTCCCGCGCGCAGGAGTCGCCCCGCGGTCGGGTACCCCCTATCCCGCGCGCTGGCGACGCCGCGCGGTCGGGATCCCCCTTCCCCCGCGCTGGCGACGCCGCGCCCACGCGTACCCCCTACCCGCGCGCAGGAGTCGCCCCGCGTATCCACCATACCGCGCGCCTGGAGACGCCCCGCGTTCCCCCTACCCCCGCGCTGGTGACGCCCCGCGTTCCCCCTTCCCCCCGCGCTGGTGTCGCCCCGCGATCCCCATCCCGCGCGCTGGAGACGCCCCGCGTACCCCCTTCCGCGCGCTGGTGTCGCCCCGCGTTCCCCCTTCCCGAGCTGGTGACGCCCCGCGTTCCCCCTTCCCGCGCGCAGGTGTCGCCCCGCGTTCCCCCTACCCGCGCGCTGGTGTCGCCCCGCGTTCCCCCTTCCCGCGCGCTGGTGTCGCCCGCGTTCCCCTTACCCGCGCGCTGGAGTCGCCCCGGTCGAGTTCCCCCTTCCCGCGCGCTGGTGTCGCCCCGCGGTCGGGTACCCCCTTCCCGCGCGCTGGCGACGCCGCGCGGTCGCGTACCCCTTCCCGCGCGCTGGTGACGCCCCGCGTACCCCTTTCCGCGCGCAGGAGACGCCCCGCGAACCCCCCTACCGCGCGCAGGTGTCGCCCCGCGTTACCCCCTATCCGCGCGCAGGTGACGCCCCGCGTTCCCCACTTCCACCCGCGCTGGAGACGCCCCGCCTTCCCCATCCCGCGCGCAGGAGACGCGATCCCCCCTTCCCGCTGGTGTCGCCCCGCATACCCCCTTCTCGCGCGCTGGTGTCGCCCCGCCGACGCGTTCCCCCTTCCCGCGCGCTGGTGTCGCCGCGCGTACCCCATTCCGCGCGCAGGTGTCGCCGCGCGGACGTGTTCCCCCTTCCCGCGCGCAGGTGTCGCCCCGGCGTACGCGATCCCCCCTTCCCGCGCGCTGGTGTCGCCGCGCGTTCCCCTTCCCGCGCGCTGGTGTCGCCGCGCGTTCCCCCTTTCCGCGCGCTGGAGTCGCCGCGCGGTCGTGATCCCCCTTCCCGCGCGCAGGTGTCGCCCCGCCGTCGCGTTCCCCCTTCTCGCGCGCTGGTGTCGCCGCGCGTTCCCCAACCCGCGCGCAGGTGTCGCCGCGCGATCCCCCTATCCGCGAGCAGGAGTCGCCGCGCGGTCGTGTATCCCCCTTCCCGCGCGCTGGAGACGCCCCGCCGTCGCGTACCCCCTTCTCGCGAGCAGTTGTCGCCGCGCGAGCACTCCATTCCCGCGCGCTGGTGACGCCGCGCGTTCCCCCTTTCCGCGCGTTGGTGTCGCCCCGGTCGTGTACCCCACTACCCGCGCGCTGGTGTCGCCCCGCGTTCCCTCCCCTTACCGCGCGCTGGTGTCGCCCCGCGATCCCCACCTTTCCGCGCGCTGGAGTCGCCCCGCGTTCCCCCTTTACGCGCGCTGGTGTCGACCCGCGTACCCCCTTCCCCAGCTCTGGTGTCGCCCCGCCTTCCCCTTCCCGCGCGCAGGAGCCGCCGCGCGGTCGTGTTCCCACTTGCCGCGCGCTGGTGTCGCCCCGCGTACCACCTTACCCGCGCGCTGGTGTCGCGATACCCCTTCCCGCTGGAGTGGCCCCGCGTACCCCCTTCTCGCGCGCTGGAGTCGCCCCGCCGTCGCGTACCCCCTTCCCGCGCGCTGGGGTCGCCGCGCGTTCCCCCTTCCCGCGCGCTGGTGTCGCCGCGCGTTCCCCACTTTCCGTGCGCTGGTGTCGCCGCGCGGTCGTGTTCCCCCTACCCGCGCGCTGGAGTCGCCCCGCCGTCGCGTTCCCCCTTCCCGCGCGCTGGTGTCGCCGCGCGTACCCCTTTCCCGCGCGCTGGTGACGCCGCGCGTTCCCCCTTTCCGCGCGCTGGTGTCGCCGCGCGGTCGTGTACCCCCATTCCCGCGCGCTGGTGTCGCCCCGCCGTCGCGTTCCCCCTTCTCGCGCGCTGATGTCGCCGCGCGTGCCACCTACCCGCGCGCTGGAGTCGCCGCGCGTACCCCCATTCCGCGCGCTGGTGACGCCCCGGTCGTGTTCCCCCTTCCCGCGCGCTGGTGTCGCCGCGCGGTCGTGTTCCCCCCAGCCCGCGCGCTGGTGTCGCGCCGCCGTCGCGTTCCCCATACCCGCGCGCTGGTGACGCCCCGCGTACCCCCCTTCCCGCGCGCTGGTGTCGCCCCGGTCGTGTTCCCCCTACCCGCGCGCTGGTGTCGCCCCGCGGTCGGGTTCACCCCCTTACCGCGCGCAGGCGTCGCCGCGCGGTCGGGTTACCCCTTCCCCCGCGCTGGCGTCGCCGCGCCCTCGCGTTCCCCCATACCGCGCGCTGGTGTCGCCCGCGTTCCTCCTTACCGCGCGCTGGTGTCGCCCCGCGTTCCCCCTTACCCCGCGCTGGTGACGCCCCGCGTTCCCCCTTACCCCCGCGCAGGTGTCGCCCCGCGTTCCCCCTATCCCGCGCGCTGGTGTCGCCCCGCGATCCCCCATTTCCGCGCGCTGGTGTCGCCCCGCGTTCCCACCTTCCCGAGCTGGTGTCGCCCCGCGTTCCCCCTACCCGCGCGCTGGTGTCGCCCCGCGTTCCCCCCTTCCCGCGCGCTGGTGTCGCCCCGCGTACCCCCTTACCGCGCGACTGGTGTCGCCCCGCGTACCCCCATTCCCCGCGCTGGTGTCGCCCCGCGATCCCCCTTACCGCGCGCTGGTGACGCCCCGCGTTCCCCCTTCCCGCGCGCAGGTGTCGCCCCGCGTTCCCCCTACCCGCGCGCTGGTGTCGCCCCGCGTACCCCACTTTCCGCGCGCTGGTGTCGCCCCGCGTACCTCCTTCCCCCGCGCAGGTGACGCCCCGCGTTCCCCCTATCCGCGCGCTGGAGTCGCCCCGCGTTCCCCCTTCCCCCGCGCTGGTGTCGCCCCGCGTTCCCCATACACCCCGCGCATGGTGTCGCCCCCGGTCGTGTTCCCCCCTTCCCCGCGCGCTGGTGTCGCACCGCGGTCGGGTTCCCCCCTTCCCGCGCGCTGGCGTCGCCGCGCGGTCGGGATCCCCCCTTCCCCCGCGCTGGCGTCGCCGCGCCCTCGCGTTCCCCCCTTCCCGCGCGCTGGTGACGCCCCGCGTACCTCCATTTCCGCGCGCTGGTGTCGCCCCGCGAAACCCCTTACCCCCGCGCAGGTGTCGCCCCGCGATCCCCCTATCCCCCGCGCTGGTGTCGCCCCGCGTACCCACATCCCGCGCGCTGGTGACGCCCCGCGTACCCCCTTACCGCGCGCTGGTGTCGCCCCGCGTTCCCCCTTCCCGCGCTGGTGTCGCCCCGCGTACCCCCTTCCCGCGCGCAGGTGTCGCCCCGCGTATCCCCCTTCCCGCGCGCTGGTGTCGCCCCGCGTTCCCCCTTCCCGCGCGCTGGTGTCGCACCCGACGTTCCCCACTTCCCCGCGCGCTGGTGTCGCCCCGGTCGTGTTCCCCCATTCCCGCGCGCTGGTGTCGCCCCGCGGTCGGGTACCCCCTATCCCGCGCGCAGGCGTCGCCGCGCGGTCGCGTACCCCCTTCCCGCGCGCTGGTGTCGCCCCGCGTTCCCCCTATTCCGCGCGCTGGTGTCGCCCCGCGTTCCCCCTTTCCGCGCGCTGGTGTCGCCACCGCGTTCCCCCTTTCCCGCGCGCAGGTGTCGCCCCGCGTTCCCCCTTCACCCCGCGCATGGTGTCGCCCCGCCTTCCCCCCTTCCCGCGCGCTGGTGTCGCGTACCCCCCTACCCGCTGGAGACGCCCCGCATACCCCCATCTCGCGCGCAGGTGTCGCCCCGCCGTCGCGTTCCCCCTACCCGCGCGCTGGTGTCGCCGCGCGTACCCACCATTCCCGCGCGCTGGTGTCGCCGCGCGGTCGTGTTCCCCCATTCCCGCGCGCAGGTGACGCCCCGGCGTCGCGTTCCCCCTTCCCGCGCGCTGGTGTCGCCGCGCGTACCCCCTTCCCGCGCGCTGGTGTCGCCGCGCGTTCCCCTTTCCGCGCGCTGGTGTCGCCGCGCGGTCGTGTATCCCCCTACCCGCGCGCTGGAGACGCCCCGCCGTCGCGTTCCCCCTTCTCGCGCGCTGTTGTCGCCGCGCGTGCCTCCCTTCCCGCGCGCTGGTGTCGCCGCGCGTTCCCCCTAACCGCGCGCTGGTGTCGCCCCGGTCGTGTTCCCCCTTCCCGCGCGCAGGTGTCGCCCCGCGTTCCCCCTTTCCGCGCGCTGGTGTCGCCCCGCGTTCCCCCCTTACCGCGCGCTGGAGTCGCCCACGCGTACCCCCTTTCCGCGCGCTGGTGTCGCCCCGCGTTCCCCCCTACCCCCGCTCTGGTGTCGCCCCGCCATCCCCTCTCCCCGCGCGCTGGTGCCGCCGCGCGGTCGTGTTCCCCCTTGCCGCGCGCTGGTGTCGCCCCGCGTTCCCCCTTACCCGCGCGCTGGAGTCGCGTTCCCCACTTCCCGCTGGTGTCGCCCCGCGTTCCCCCATCCCGCGCGCTGGTGTCGCCCCGCGTCCCCCACTTCCCGCGCGCTGGTGTACGCCCCGCGTATCCCCCTTCCCGCGCGCAGGTGTCGCCCCCGCGGTCCCCCCCTATCCCGCGCGCTGGTGTCGCCCCGGTCGAGTTCCCCCATCCCGCGCGCTGGTGACGCCCCGCGGTCGGGTACCCCACTACCCGCGCGCTGGCGTCGCCGCGCGGTCGCGTACCCCCAACCCGCGCGCTGGTGTCGCCCCGCGTTCCCCATTCCGCGCGCAGGTGTCGCCCCGCGTTCCCCCTTACCGCGCGCTGGTGTCGCCCCGCGATCCCCCATTCCGCGCGCTGGTGTCGCCCCGCGTTCCCACCTTACCCCGCGCTGGTGTCGCCCCGCCTACCCCTTCCCGCGCGCTGGTGTCGCGATCCCCCTTACCCGCAGGTGACGCCCCGCGTTCCCCCTACTACGCGCGCTGGTGTCGCCCCGCCGTCGCGTACCCCCTTCCCGAGCGCAGGTGTCGCCGCGCGTACCCCCATACCCGCGCGCAGGAGTCGCCGCGGTCGTGTTCCCCCATCCCGCGCGCTGGAGTCGCCCCGCCGTCGCGTACCCCCTTCCCGCGCGCTGGTGTCGCCGCGCGTTCCCCCATACCCGCGCGCTGGAGTCGCCGCGCGTACCCCCTTTCCGCGCGCTGGTGTCGCCGCGCGATCCCCCATACCCGCGCGCTGGAGTCGCCGCGCGTACCCCCTTCCCCGCGCGCAGGTGACGCCCCGCCGACGCGTTACCCCATACTCGCGCGCTGTTGTCGCCGCGCGTGCCACCTTCCCGCGCGCTGGTGACGCCGCGCGTACCCCACTTACCGCGCGTAGGAGTCGCCCCGGACGTGTACCCCCATCCCGCGCGCAGGAGACGCCCCGCGTTCCCCCATTCCGCGCGCTGGTGTCGCCCCGCGTTCCCCCTATCCGCGCGCTGGTGTCGCCCCGCGTTCCCCCTATCCGCGCGCTGGTGTCGCCCCGCGTTCCCCCTTCCCCCGCTCAGGTGTAGCCCCGCCTACCCCCTTCCCGCGCGCAGGTGCCGCCGCGCGGTCGTGTTCCCCCTTGCCGCGCGCTGGTGTCGCCCCGCGTACCCCCAACCCGCGCGCATGGTGACGCGTACCCACCATTCCCGCTGGAGTCGCACCGCGTTCCCCCCTTCATCGCGCGCAGGAGTCGCCCCGCCGTCGCGTTCCCCCATCCCGCGCGAAGGGGTCGCCGCGCGTTCCCCCCTACCCGCGCGCTGGTGTCGCCGCGCGTAACCCCCAATACCGTGCGCAGGAGTCGCCGCGCGGTCGTGTACCCCCTTCCCGCGCGCATGGTGTCGCCCCGCCGACGCGTACCCCCTTCCCGCGCGCTGGAGTCGCCGCGCGTTCCCCCTTCCCGCGCGCTGGTGTCGCCGCGCGTTCCCCCTATTCCGCGCGCTGGTGTCGCCGCGCGGTCGAGTATCCCCCATCCCGCGCGCAGGAGTTGCCCCGCCGTCGCGTTCCCCTACACGCGCGCAGATGTCGCCGCGCGAGCCTCCTACCCGCGCGCTGGTGTCGCCGCGCGTATACCCCAATTCCGCGCGACTGGTGATCGCCCCGGTCGAGTACCCCCTACCCGCGCGCAGGAGTCGCCGCGAGGCTCGTGTACCCCTGCCCGCGCGCTGGTGTCGCGCCGCGTCGCGTCCCCATTCCCGCGCGCTGGTGTCGCCACGGTTCCCCCATCCCGCGCGCAGGTGTCGCCCCGGACGTGTACCCCCCTTCCCGCGCGCTGGAGTCGCCCCGCGGACGGTAACCCCCAACCCGCGCGCTGGAGTCGCACGCGGTGACGGGTAACCCCCAACCCCGCGCATGGCGTCGCCGCGCCCACGCGATCCACCTACCCGCGCGCTGGTGACGCCCCGCGATACCACCTAACCGCGCGCAGGAGACGCCCCGCGTACCCCCTAACCCCCGCGCATGGAGACGCCCCGCGACCCCCAACCCCCGCGCTGGTGTACGCCCCGCGTACCCCCAACCCGCGCGCATGGTGTCGCCCCGCGTACCCCCATTCCCGCGCGCTGGAGACGCCCCGCGTTCCCCAATCCCCGCGCAGGTGTCGCCCCGCGTAACCCCATCACTCGCTCATGTGTCGCCCCGCGATCCCCCATCCCCCGCGCTGGTGTAGCCCCGCGTACCCCCTAACCGCGCGATGGTGTCGACCGCGTCACTTAACCACCCGGGGCCCTCGAACCCCAACCCCCTCTCAGTATACGCCCGCGATCCCCCAACCCGCGCGCATGGTATACTCCCCGCGAACCCCCTACCCGACTCTCATTATACTCCCCGGCTACCCCCCAACCCTCGCTCAGTGTACTCCCCGCTTAACCCCAACCTCTCGCTGGTGACTCCCCGCTAACCACCAACCCCCTCTCCTGTACGCCCCGCGTACCCCCTAACCTCGGTAACCCCTCTACCCCACCCGCTCTTGTACGCCCCTCGACCCCAACCCCCGCGCAGGTGTCGCCCCTGTCGTGTTCCCCCAATCCCGCGCGCAGGTGTAGCCCCGCGTACTGTAACCCCCAACCCGCTCGCAGGCGACGCCGCGCGGTCGGTACCCCCAACCCCCGCGCATGCGTACGCCGCGCCCCTCGCGTTCCCCATCCCGCGCGCTGGGTCGCCCGCGAACCTCCTATCCGCGCTGGTGTCGCCCGCGATCCCCCTACCCCCGCGCAGGTGATCGCCCCGCGTAACCCCCAACCCCCTCTCATTATACTCCCCGCTAACCCCCAACCCGCGCGCATTATACTCCCCTCTAACCCCCAAACCTCGCTGATACTCCCCTCTAACCCCCAACCCTCGCTGATACTCCCCTCTAACCCCAACCCGCGCATGATACTCCCCTCGAACCCCCAACCCGCTCTCATGATACTCCCCTCTAACCCCCAAACCTCTCTCATTATACTCCCCTCTAACCCCCAACCCCCTCTCATTATACTCCCCTCTAACCCCCAAACCTCTCTCATTATACTCCCCTCGAACCCCCAACCCTCTCATGACGCCCCTCTTACCCCAACCCTCTCTCATATACTCCCCTCTAACCCCCAACCCTCTCTCATTATACTCCCCTCTAACCACCAACCCCTCTCATTATACTCCCCTCTAACCCCCAACCTCTCTCATGATACTCCCCTCTAACCCCCAACCCCTCTCTCATTATACTCCCCTCTTACTCTAACCCCCAACCCCCCCTCTCATTATACTCCCCTCTAACCCCCAACACTCTCTCATTATACTCCCCCTCTAACCCCCAACCCCTCTCATTATACTCCCCTCTAACCCCCAACCCCCTCTCATTATACTCCCCTCTAATCCCCAACCAATCTCATTATACTCCCCTCTAACCCCCAACCCCCTCTCATTATACTCCCCTCTAACCCCCAACCCTCTCATTATACTCCCTCTTACTCTAACCCCCAACCCCCTCTCATTATACTCCCCTCTAACCCCCAACCCTCTCTCATTATACTCCCCTCTAACCCCAACACTCTCTCATTATACTCCCCTCCTACTTGAAGCCCCAACCCTCTCTCATTATACTCCTCTCTAACCCCAAACCTCTCTCATTATACTCCTCTCTTACTATAACCCCAACCCTCTCTCATTATACTCCCCTCCTACTCTAACCCCAACCCTCTCTCATTATACTCCTCTCTAACCCCCAACCCTCTCTCATTATACTCCTCTCTAACCCCCAACCTCTCTCATTATACTCCTCTCTTACTATAACCCCTAACCCTCTCTCATTATACTCCCCTCCTACTCTAACCCCCAACACTCTCTCATAATACTCCTCTCTAGCCACCAACCCTCTCTCATTATACTCCTCTCTAACCCCCAAACCTCTCTCATTATACTCCCCTTACTATAACCCCCAACCCTCTCTCATTATACTCCTCTCTTACTATAACCCCCAGCCCTCTCTCATTATACTCCCCTCTAACCCCCAACCCTCTCTCATTATACTCCCCTCTAACCCCCAACCCTCTCTCATTATACTCCCCTCTAACCCCCAACCCCTCTCTCATTATACTCCCCTCTAACCCCCAACCCTCTCTCATTATACTCCCCTTACTATAACCCCCAACCCTCTCTCATTATACTCCCCTCTTACTGTAACCCCCAACCCTCTCTCATTCTACTCCTCTCTTACTCTAACCCCCAACCCTCTCTCATTATACTCCCCTCTAACCCCCAAACCTCTCTCATTATACTCCCCTCTAACCCCCAAACCTCTCTCATTATACTCCCCTCTAACCCCCAAACCTCTCTCATTATACTCCCCTCTAACCCCCAACCCCCTCTCATTATACTCCCCTCCAACCCCCAACCCTCTCTCATTATACTCTAACCCCCAACCCTCATTATACTCCCCTCTAACCCCCAACACACTCTCATTATACTCCCCTCCTACTCGAACCCCCAACCCTCTCTCATTATACTCCTCTCTAACCCCCAAACCTCTCTCATTATACTCCTCTCTTACTATAACCCCCAACCCTCTCTCATTATACTCCCCTCCTACTCTAACCCCCAACCCTCTCTCATTATACTCCTCTCTAACCCCCAACCCTCTCTCATTATACTCCTCTCTAACCCCCAAACCTCTCTCATTATACTCCTCTCTTACTATAACCCCCAACCCTCTCTCATTATACTCCCCTCCTACTCTAACCCCCAACACTCTCTCATAATACTCCTCTCTAGCCACCAACCCTCTCTCATTATACTCCTCTCTAACCCCCAAACCTCTCTCATTATACTCCCCTTACTATAACCCCAACCCTCTCTCATTATACTCCCCTCTAAACCCCAAACCTCTCTCATTATACTCCCCTCTAACCCCCAAACCTCTCTCATTATACTCCCCTCTAACCCCCAAACCTCTCTCATTATACTCCCCTCTAACCCCCAACCCCCTCACATTATACTCCCCTCCAACCCCAACCCTCTCTCATTATCCTCCTCTCTTACTATAACCCCCAATCCTCTCTCATTATACTCCCCTCTAACCCCCAACCCTCTCTCATTATACTCTAACCCCCAACCCTCATTATACTCCCCTCTAACCCCCAACACTCTCTCATTATACTCCCCTCCTACTCGAACCCCCAACCCTCTCTCATTTTACTCCTCTCTAACCCCCAACCCTCTCTCATTATACTCCCCTCTAACCCCCAACCCCCTCTCATTATACTCCCCTCTAACCCCCAACCCTCTCATTATACTCCCCTCTAACCCGCAACCCTCTCTCATTATACTCCCCTCTAACCCCCAACCCTCTCTCATTATACTCCCCTCCTACTCTAACCCCCAACCCTCTCTCATTATACTCCCCTTACTCTAACCCCCAACCCTCTCATTATACTCCCCTCTAACCCCCAACCCTCTCTCATTATACTCCCCTCTAACCCCAAACCTCTCTCATTATACTCCTCTCTTACACTAACCCCAACCCTCTCTCATTATACTCCCCTCTTACTCTAACCCCCAACCCTCTCTCATTATACTCCCCTCTAACCCCCAACCCTCTTTCATTTACTCCCCTCTAACCCCCAACACTCTCTCATTATACTCCCCTCCTACTCGAACCCCCAACCCTCTCTCATTTTACTCCTCTCTAACCCCCAACCCTCTCTCATTATACTCCCCTCTAACCCCAACCCCCTCTCATTATACTCCCCTCTAACCCCCAACCCTCTCATTATACTCCCCTCTAACCCGCAACCCTCTCTCATTATACTCCCCTCTAACCCCCAACCCTCTCTCATTATACTCCCCTCCTACTCTAACCCCCAACCCTCTCTCATTATACTCCCCTTACTCTAACCCCCAACCCTCTCATTATACTCCCCCTCTAACCCCCAACCCTCTCTCATTATACTCCCCTCTAACCCCAAACCTCTCTCATTATACTCCTCTCTTACACTAACCCCAACCCTCTCTCATTATACTCCCCTCTTACTCTAACCCCCAACCCTCTCTCATTATACTCCCCTCTAACCCCCAACCCTCTTTCATTTACTCCCCTCTAACCCCCAACCCCCTCTCATTATACTCCCCTCTAACCCCTAAACCTCTCTCATTATACTCCCCTCTAACCCCCAAACCACTCTCATTATACTCCCCTCTAACCCCCATCCCCCTCTCATTACACTCCCCTCTAACCCCCAACCCTCTCTCATTATACTCCCCTCTAACCCACAACC